>NW_027629687.1:0-82370 GCF_051521515.1 Lactuca serriola
GCAGATTTTAATTTTGTTTGATACTTCTGTAATGTTCCGTTTATTTGATTCAAGTTTGGTGCTCAATTGATTTGGTTTTAAATACAATAAACTCCAACACCAAAACAGAAATAGCAATATTTTTTTTATTAGGTACCATCATAGTAGAAATGTACGTTCATTAGAAAAGAGTAATAATCGCAATTATTGATGCCTAGTCTTCAATCACTTTTTACAAGTTTTTTTTTTTTTTTTTTTTTTTTTTTTTTTTTTTACTAAAATGCCCTTATGTCCTCTCTAAACGAATCCATCAATCTAAACTTCCAGTTTGCTTTCAACAAATGATGCCCTTTAAGAAGTGGTATGTTGCTTTATTGTTTGTCCCCAACATCCGTTCCAACTCCTATAGTACTCAAAAAGCTGCATGATTTCCGTTTATGTATGTCCTTTCCGTATTCAACACTTCCCTCACTTTCGGTTGCTGCAACCCAATTGGTTTAAACACATGAGTACCAGATTGGATCAAATGCAAGAAATAACAATGTATTTCTATTGATTTGTTCATTATAACGTCTTACTTTCATACTACAATATTATTTGAAAATTCTATCAGATTATAGATGTCATTCTTCCATGCAAAGCATTTTTTTGTGGTGTAGTTGATAGAATTTTCAAATTATAATGTACTAATAAGAGGAAATTGACAGTACAATAACTGGTCAAAAATTTCAAAGACGATGCTATCCCTTGAAAGTAAAATGTCATAATAAAAGGTATTAAGATACAACCACACTATCAAACACAAAATCATCACCAAGAATAAAAGAAAAAAAATTCAATATTATAAAATCCGTTATGGAATTCTTAAATTCTTTAAACTAACTATTTATGGATAATCTATTGACCCATATTTAAATCCTGACACTATTTAACCCATGTGGTCATGGAAGTTCGTCTACAGTGACTCTAGGGCATGAGACATAGCTGGATGTATACAACAGATGATTAGTCCGTGCACGAAAGCTTGTCTGGAACCCTTGTTAAGGAAATTTCTTTTCCAATTTTTTTCCCTTTAAGCTACATGTTTACAGATGATTAATTCTAAAGAAATCTATAGAAAAGTCTACGATCTAGTTATAAATTAAAAAGATAAAAAACTATTGTCATATTTTATCTTTTTAGCAGGTTCCTGCTAGGTTGCATGCCAATTGGCGTGCTAGGCTGACATAGCAGCTAATTTCTTTTTCAATTTTCTTTTATTTTTTAAATTTTTTTAAATTAAAATAATAAAAATAAAATAAAACATATCTCCCCCTTTTCTTTCCTTTCCCATGTTTACTTTTCTTCTTCGTTGAATCTACAAATTTAATGATGTTGTCGGAGAGAAACAAATCCGATGAAGCATCCGTTCAGTTGGTTTTGTTCATTCAGACATTCACAATCATCGTGATGATTTCCTCTGCTTTTACTTTTTCCATGTCTGGTTTCTTGTCTTCCACCAGATCCACGTCACCATCGAGAATCAACGTTCATTCCGATTACACTCGTCATCTCCTTTGGTTCGGTTTTCGATTGGTAATCTCCCTCCCTCTCTCTCTCTCTCTCTTGTATCTTATTTCTAAAGTCCGACACCTCCCCCTGTCACCCCAACAACTCCTGCAACCACCCCGGTCATCATTCAAACCTTAAAAATTGAACCCTAAACCTGCAAATAAAACATAACTTAACCCTAAACCTGTAAATCAAAGAAGAGGGATATGTAAATCGAAGAAGTAGGTTCAGATCCCCAAATCGTCTTTGTCGACGGTCATCCTCTGTAATGTGATTCAAAGAAGGGTGACAACAAGAACGCCCCATGTGACAAATCCAAAGAACGAGGAAGCTTTTTATGATGACGGAGACAAAGAGGGGATTGCCCGAGATTTAAATGGTTTCTTTAAGGTTAGTGGAGATCGGTGGTAGTTGTCCAGAAGTGGTGAAGTGATGGATCTTCGAGAGTTAAGAGAATAGGGAGGAAGAGATATCTTTAAAAAGGAAGGTATGGGGTGGGGAGGATAGGTTTAGGAGTTTGGTTTTGAAGGCTCACCAGTTCGAATCAACATGCCTCCTTTTTATTTAATTTGACTTCAAAACCATGCTTCCTTTTTAGTTAATTTGAGGGTGTCTGAGCTTGCTTTTAAAATGATTTTTTATTTATTTATTTATTTTTTTTGAAAAAGTCAAAAAAATTTAATAACACGTTTAAAATGATTTCTTATCTTTTTTTTTTTTTTGAAAAAGTCAAAAAATTTAATAATACGTTTGGGAACTTTAAAACTTCTTTTAGAATAGTTTTTGGGTAAGAAGAAAATACTCCCTTTTTAAAAGTAACAAAATGTTATCTTTGCTGACTTTTGGGGTTTTAAAAGGTAAAAAGCTAAAAACTATTACAAACATATTTTTAAAACTTCTTTTGGCAAAAATAATAAGTCAATAAGGACTTTTAAAGTCAAAAAGCTCACCCAAACACCTACTTTGACTTCATCATTTATTACATTAAATATAAATATAATGGAGTATACATAGGGATGATGACTTAGGAGGGTAACCAATTGTTGATTTTGTTCACATTTGGTCACTTTTTTTTTATAACCAATATACCATCGAACTTGTTATTTATGTTCACCATAAGCCTTTTGATCGACTATCACCTGTGATAGCCGGTCATAAGGGTTATGATGAACACAAACAACAAGTTCGATCGTATATTGGGTACAAAAAAGGAAAGAGACCAAATATGAACAAACTTAATAATTGGTTACCCTCTGAGTCATTTTTCCCAAAAAAGTTAAATGAACTTAAAGCTACAAAAGAATTAAAGATTACAACCTTCTTAAGCCATAAGGTATATGAAGAGCGTTTCAAAGGGATAACTTGGTCCAAACAATGTCTATGCTACGCCTACTGTGGTTAGCTGTCAACAACTCTCTGCAAAAGGGTATTACTGTGTATGAGAGGTATCTTTATTAGCATAAACGTTTAGCTCACGGTGTATTATGGTGTTGTCTCTACAAAATCTGCATGATCCTGTATATATCGATGTTGCATCTTATTCCATGAATTTGATCTTAAATCCAAGTAAAGTCAAGAATCACAGCACTTGTGATTCCACTCGTTTTTAGACCTGTCCAGAATCCATGATACGATAAATCATTTGATTGGAAATGTAAATATAGTCATGAAATGCACGTTCTCAAATCAATATTCCTCTAATAAATATGCAAATGTATTACAAAGTGGTACATGTATGAATAATGTTCTTTCTGGGTTATATTTTAAAGAGAAACAAAAATAAATCTCATAAAGTCATTAATATGAGCAGGAGATGACGTGAGATTTTCTATAAATGAGTAAAGGGAAAATGACTCAGAAGGGTAACCAACTGTTAAGTTTTTTCACATTTGGTCCATTTCCTTTTTTTTGTACCCTATATACCATCGAACTTGTTATTTGTGTTCACCATAACCCTTTTGACCGGTTATCACAGGTGATAGTCGGTTAAAAGGGTTATAGTGAACATAAACAACTAGTTCGATGGTATAGTAGATAAAAAAAAAGGAAATGGATCAAATGTGAACAAACTCAATAGTTGGTTACCATCCTGATTCAAAAGTCTTTCAGTTTAATTGGTTAAGAGCGTGTGTAATTTTTAATATGAAGGTTCATCAAGTAATCTGCTGAAATGGTCAAAGAGGGTTAAAAGTAATTACATTAACTATAATCTGTCTTTTTTTTTGTTAATAAAACTTAATTTAGGATTAGATCGTCGACCGACAAAAAAACAAAAAGAAAATGAAAACAATAAATGAAAAAGTGCCAAAAAGTCTAAGAACCTGGAAAGTAAAAAAAAATGACCTCTAGTTACGATATAGGGGTGACATATTTTTACCAAACACACATGCAGTCATACAGATTACTCAATGTATCATTTATTCAATACAAAGGGCAAAGGTAATCAAGTTAGGGGTATATAACATGGTTTTTTCTGTTAGGATTACAATTATAGCTTGTTTTTTGTTTGATGCATAGAGTTCTTTTCTTAATTGGATTTCCATGATGCTCTCATAGCATGAGTGTGCTAGGCTTGTAGGCTGTGCAAGAAACTAGGTCCTTGTAGGTTGAAGACTTGATTCGATGTTAATTAGAATTTCTTGTTGTTGCTTTTGTATTTTTTGAGAAGTACAAAACATATGGACATTTTAGTTGAAATTTTCACTCAAGTGGAATCAAATAATCCATAAACCAATCACCAAGAAACACCTAAACATAAACCTAAACCTAAATCAAAACAGCTGTACGTAACCATAAGATGTAAAAACTAAGATTATAGGGTAATAAGAACATATTCTACTACCCAAGAACACAGCACCAAAAGTTCCCCGATTCGAAAAAGGAGAGGTTGTATTTTATGATACATGCATACACACAAGAACAATAAATTAACAAAGAAAATATAGTATGCTGAATTCAAAGGTTAATTATGATCATGAAAAAAGAACAACTTCAATTCAATTATGAAACTTCCGAGTGTTATAACTGACACTTAGTATAAACAAGGGGATAATAAATTGTGCATCTATGGTGACAAAATATTGATCAAAGGCAACATGAGTTTAAAGCCTACATCTTTGAAGCAAACCTACGTGAGCTCAGGGGCAATTTGGTCATCTAGTTTATATGAAAAGGGATTTTGTATTTAGGGTCAATATGGTCAATCTACACATTCTTTTTTCAATTATGATGATTCTAAAATAATAAAAATGATTATAAATTGTAAGAAAATATATATTTGGACGAAGAAGAAAGCTTTAACAACCAGCCAGTTTACCTTCACAACCTTAGGCGAACTAACTCACATAGTTACACTCACATCAGAACTAGTTCGATGGATCGTTTCGAAGCTTATTTTTGTGGCTATTAGATGGGTGGTATATTTGTTTTTTGTACTTTTTCTATTGTTTCTGTAAAAATGATAATGTTTCTACATCTAAATTAATTCATTCTTATTCCCAAAAAATATCGGTCCGTACATTTATAGGCTGCTTCTTTCCAGTGATCTTCATAGGTAGTGTCCCTCTTAGAAGGACCACCTAAAAACAATGTTTGTAGCGGTTGCTATCGATGAGAACAACCAAACCCTCCATATAAAATTTGGTATGGTCGTGGAAAATAATCTCTATTGTTGTACATGGTTCCTTATGAGCTTAAGAGAAGCTCTGAGACAAGGTAAGGAAGTATCGTTATGTAACATCCCAAATTTTAAGACAAAAAAATTTATTTTTAGCTTAATAATTCATAAAACCAACGGTAAAAAGACATCCATAAAAACACCCCATGTCAAAACCAAAGTGTCGATAATCAAAACATGTTATCATAAAACAATATCAGAGTGCAATCCCAAAGATCTCATGTGCGGAAAACATAGTGTGATGCGCTGCGATTGAGCCGACTCCTTTCCTTTGAAAACAAAGTACTTGAAACCAAAACTGAAAACCGTAAGCACAAAGCTTAGTGAGTTCCCCCCATCATACCACATACCATACAATAACATACTGCCTAGCATATCCGGGTGCTAGCCTACCCTTTCGGTCTCTTTCAACCGGTAACCACCGAGCATATCTGGGTGCCGGTCTACCCCTTCGGTATCTTTCAACCGGTAATTGCCTAACGTGACTGGGTATTGTCCTACCCCTTCGGTCTCTTTCAACCGATAACTGCCTAGCATATATGGGTGCTGGCCTACCCCTTCGGTCATTTCGAACGGATCCGGGGACTAGTTTACCCCTTACCACTACCATATAACATACTAGCATATAAAACATAAATCACATACTGCCTAACATATTTGGGTGCTGGCCTACCCCTTCGGTCCTATCGACCGGGTACGAGACTATTCCCCTTCTATCATTATCACATAATATCATACTATGCTAGCACATAAAACATAACCGATAGTGGCATACTAGGCAATTATCACAAAGAGAATTATCTAATCAAACAACTCCTACTAGTGAGCCAACATTGTGGCCTTAGACCCACTTCTACTGGAAGGCAACTCACCTCAATATATGGAAGTAGTTGCAATTACTCCAGCTCTGAACTCGACCCTACTCAAAATCCTACACATAGACATTCCTTCAATTATCCTTTCCAGATTCATGACCCTTGAAGGTCAACATTGGTCAAAGTCCAAGTCAAAGTCAACTCTTTGGTCAAGGTCAACATCCTGGTCAAAGTCAACGTTCTGGGTTGACTCAACTCGCTGAGTTGGTCCATCGACTCGTTGAGTTTCATATATCAGAAAACTATGAAATCGCGATCCAACTCGACGAGTCCCTCCTATCCACAACATCAGAACTTTTCCATTCAGCTCGTCGAGTCCTTCCTTGAACTCGTCGAGTCCTTCCTTTACCGAATCAGGAATTTTGCTCACAGCTCGCCGAGTTCCTCATTGAACTCGTCGAGTTCTTCAATCTTCAAGTGCAAAAACCATGTCCAACTCACTGAGTCATCTCCTAGACTCAACTAGCTTACTCAGTAACAGAAAAGGTTGGGGGACCACGACCCAACTCGCCGAGTCATATGAACAACTCGTCAAGTCCCCCATATTCTAAATCAATATAGACGATTTTAGTTGGGTTTAATGCATTCAAAACATAGATCTGGTTCCCTAGGGTCGATATATCACGTATAGTTTCCAACTTTACGTTCATGCATGGATTATTTAGCTCATAAGGCTCTAAAAAGTGGTTTATAAGACGCATGGGACTCTCATGGCCATAAAGTTGGCACCTTTATGTCATGGAGTCCCTCAAAGGCTCTAGATCTGAAGCTACAACTTCATGATACACTCAAATCTCAAAAATGACTTCAATATGGCCTAAAAAGGGTAAAAGACAACCCTAAATGAAGATCTAAGCAATGGAAAGCCAAGGTATAAGCTTTATACCTCAAATGAGACCAAAATGCAGCTTGAACTCTGGATCTACCGACTTTCTCTTGAATCTCCAAGCCTTTCCTTCCTTCTTGAAGCTTCAAATCACAAAGAATGGCACAAAATAGCTCAAAACTCTCAAAAGTTGGTTACGGGTTTCGTGGCTAGGGTTTGGGACAAAGGAGGCTGAAGGTGAGGCCAATATATGGGAGTTGAGGAGATTAAATAGGGTGCCAAACCCTTAAAATTAGGGTTTCATTCTGGTATTCCTAGTCGTCTATTCATGCAGGTGTGTGCTGATAATTTATATTAAATTGCCTGACAACTTTGATCCCAAGAAGTCTTAAATTTAGTCATTATTTTTTTTTGTTAAATTTGTTCATATTTTTCCTCTATGCACAAATTTAGGGAGAAAATTAAAAAAACAACAAACAATCGAAAAATAAAAAATCCAAAAATATTCTTATTGCTTTTGAGTGTATTTTTATTCTTGGTTGCTTTGTTTGTGTGCTAAGTTTAGTTTTGTTTTGTTTTTATCTCAAAGTTTCATTTGTCTTAAAAATCGAATTCAAAAGAAGTAGAGACTCAATGAGACTGTATCGGAACTTTCTGAGCCAAGGTTACATCCTTGAACAACTGTGGTGAGAAGGGTCTTTATGATTTTGTGATCCACAGGGACTTTTTAGTCATTTGTTACTTTTCAAGGAGCAACGGTGATCATTGAAGAACGTTCATTCGAAGGAACAAGAAGTGAAGATTATTTTTCAACATTTAATTTTTCAACCCCATAAGCATGGTAGGTGCTTAACCAGTCCATGCCAATAATTACATCAAAACTCCTAATGGAAACAGGCATTAAGTCTATTCGGAAGACGTGTTGATTTACAGTTAGGGTACATCCGATGTAGACTTCCCCAGTGGATTCGGTTTTCCATTGGCCATTTCCACCGTAAAGGTTTCATTGAGCTTCTGGGGTTGTTGTTTTAACAAATGTTTAAACTTATTGCTCACAAAACTTCGCTCTGCTATGGTATCAAATAGGATGCATGCATAAGTGTGGTTTAGGAGGAACGTACCGGTAACAACAACGGGATCCTGAATTGCTTCTCCCTGACCCATGGTCAGCACCCTTCCTGTTCCTCCATTTCCGGGTTGTTGTTGTTGGGGCAGTTTCGACGGAAATGCCCGGTCCTTCCACATCCATAGCAGGTGTGGCTAGGTCCTGCATTGTTGCCGCCAATGTTGGTGTTGTTGTTGTTGCGGTTGTTGTTGTTGTTGTTTCCCTGTTGTTGGTTCTGAGGAGGGTAGGTCCTGCAATACCTTGTCGTGTGACCCTTACGATTGCAACTGGTGCACTGCATCTCTCTGCATTCTCCATTGTGATGGAGACCGCACTTGTTGCACTTGGGAAGATTACCGGAATAAGGTCTAGGAGCACTTGGAGCAGCTGAGGCTGGAGCATGTGGTGTGGATGGAACTTGAGTGGTCGCAGCATTAAGCCATTAACTGCCACTGTTTGCTGCTTCTTGGACGATTCGGAGCCTTGACGTCCCTTCCTCTTGTTGTTCTTCCCCTTCTTGCTATCATTTTCCTTCTTAACTTCAGTCTCCACTGGCTTCTCACCCTTTTTGTTGTTGTGGTCATATAGCTTCTTGGCCAATCTCTTGGCACTGTCGAAAGTTTCGGGATTTGCAGCTATCACGTTTCCTTGGATCGGGGATGTTAGTCCCCAGATGAATCGCTCGATCTTCTTTCCTTCTAGGGATGAGCAAAAGAACCGAACCGGCCGGAACCGGCCCGAACCGAACCGGACCGGGGAACCGGCTTCGGCAAAAATGAAGAACCGAACCGGCCCGGCGGTTCTACCGGTTCCGGTTCCGGGTCCGGTTTTTGCCGGTTTTTCGAGTATGGAACCGGCTAAATTTTGATGTACCCAACGACTAAATTACTTTGCGTTTTATTGGTTTTTCGGGTCCGATTTTTGCCGGTTTTTCGAGTAATTCCAACGACTAATTTACTTTGCGTTTTATTGGTTTTTTTTATGAAGAAGTGGATGTTTAAATACTAGTAAATAATCAACATTTTAATAATAAACATTTTAATAAACAATTCAACATTGAAGCAAATTAACCATGGGTCATTGGGTATTTTATTTAAATTATTACAAGCAAATTAAACATGGATGTCGTCAAACTTATATTATTAAGTATCCAACATTCAAACATTCAACATTCAAAATACACTTTCGACATTCAAAATATACTTCCAAGTTTCACCAACAAAAAAAAAAAAAAAGTCTAATATGTGGATTCCAACATTTCTTTGATATTTTGACTAATTCCCCGATCTCTTCCCCGTTAGCTTCAAGTTGTGTATAGCATCCACAATGTCTATATATAATTCAAAAGAAAAACGTTATTACTTACTAAAATGTAACAAATACTAATAAGAAGTTAAAAATAAGATGTAACAAGTATTAGTGTATTACCGATAGCGAGGTCATCGTCAGCTAACACATCGTGCACTTCGTCGTAGTCATATATAGGCAAGCTACTCTTTCTTAGCCAATCTTGAGTGCATATCAATGCCTCCACAATCACAACGGACAAATTAGTACGGTAGTCGGTAATTACTCGACGACCATTACTGAATGTGGATTCGGATGCTACGGTGGAAATTTGCATCCCCAAAATATCTATTAATAAACAAATTAGTGTATAATACACGACACAAATTTATAAATTAAAAATTTAAATTAGAGTAAAAGAAGGTCGATACCTCTTGCCATTCGAGCAACGATCGGGAACCGCACTGCATTATTTTTCCACCATGTGAGGATATCATATCCTTTGTCAAATCCGATTGGGTCCTCGTTTAAGTATCGTTGCAATTGACTTTCTGAGGAAGTCGAGGGGAAACTTCCCGAAGTCATATAGCTTCCAAAGAATTCGTTTTCGTCATCAAAATTAACAACTTCTTCGGGAGTTTCTTGTTGAGACGATGAGGTCATGTTTGACCTTTCCAAGTATGTCTTGAAAAACTTGTCCAATTTGCATTCAATATCAATAACCTTTGCACGTGCTTTGGATTCTATCTCATCAGCGGACATCTTTTTATCTTTGTTTTTGGCTTTAAGCATTTGGGTAAAAACAACTTTCATAAACTTTGACTTGCATTGAGGATCTAACAATGTCGCAAAGAAGACATAATCACTTATAGTATCATAGTCACCCCAATATTTGTCATATTTATGTTTCATATCCGGTACCATAAACATAAAATCCGGGTTGGTTTCATGTTTCCTAAGATGTTGCTCTATATCTAGGATCTCCCGGGTATACGTATGGAAGATAGGCTTTGTTGAACACGAAACTTTTTCAGTTTTCTTCTTAAACTTCTCAAGGAACTCCATCATCTTTTTAATCATCTCAAAATCTGAATGTGATGGTACCCTTCCCACAGTTTTCTGAAACATTGGATCTACAAAAAAAGAACAACAAAATCAAATTACGTTTTATTGTTGTTAGAAAAAAAAATCAGATTTGACACCCTTCCTTGCGGGGCTTGTAATTCATTCAATTTTTAACCAAATCAAGCGTTTTTATAGTCTAAATTCAACTACTAATCCTAATCTACATGTAGGAAAAAGATTCAGGTCAAAACAAGTTAAATTGAATGAGTTATGCATATTTGAACAACAAAATCACATCACGTTTTATTGCTGTTAGAAAAAAATTCAGATTTTACACCCTTCCTTGCAGGGCTTGTAACTCATTCAATTTTTAACCAAATCAAGCGTTTTTATAGTCTAAATTCAACTACAAATCCTAATCTACATGTAGGAAAAAGATTCAGGTCAAAACAAGTTAAATTGAATGAGTTATGCACATTTGAACAACAAAATCACATCACGTTATATTGTTGTTAGAAAAAAAAATTCAGATTTGACACCCTTCCTTACGGGGCTTGTAACTCATTCAATTTTTAACCAAATCAAGCGTTTTTATAGTCTAAATTCAACTACAAATCCTAATCTACATGTAGGAAAAAGATTCAGGTCAAAACAAGTTAAATTGAACTAGTTATGCACAATTTAATATTTGGACTGATTGCTAAAGAAATAAATATTGCTAATTTTAGTGATGAAATATATTTGATTAATTGATTTTATTTACCTTGATGGCTATATTCGAGAAATGCGTCTTTCACATCGTACGCTGATCTTAGCAATTCAAAGGTAGAGTTCCACCTTGTTGGAGTTTCACCACACAAAAACCTTTGACTTTCTACAGCCGCATCCTTCATGGCTTGTTTAAACGTCTTGATCCGTTGCGGGGAGGCTCTAATGTATTTCACCGCATCTTGTAGGTTTTTTACATGATAAACTTCGTGTTTTAACCCCATTTTCACAACTAGGTTTATGATATGAGGCATACACCTAATGTGAAAATGTTTGCCATTCTCGTAAATACCCGGTAGTTCTTTCACAATGATGTTGATTGCCGCGTCATTTGTCTTGGCATTATCAACGGTCATCGTCATGACATTCTTCATCCCCCACTCGTTTATGCAAATTAGCAACTCACGAGCCATGTCTTCAGCTTTGTGAGTATCAACCTCTCTAAAGTTGACTACCCTTTTGTGCATGACAAAATCTTCGGTAATGAAGTGGGCCGTGACAACCATATAATTTATCTTTTGACACGAGGATGTCCACGTGTCGGTTGTCAAGTGGATGGCTGTTTTGGGGTTGCTCAAATGTTTGTACAACTTCTGCCTCTCCATTAAATAGAATGACACAACATCACGAGAAATTTTATGCCTTGAAGGCAATTTCACCCTACCATTGAGGGCGTTTACAAATTCTATGAATGCCTCGTTTTCAATGAATTTAAATGGTAGTTCCCCGATGGTGAAAAGCCCTAGCAAGGCAAGTTGGATCCTAGTATCATCATGTTTCCATGTGTATACATGACCCTCACCATTAGGAGCTTTCGTAAATGACAACTTTTGTTGTTTGTCATCAACTTGTTTCGGTATGTTGTCTGGATTTAACTTGCACCCATTAAAATGCTTGTTTATTGAAGTTGTACCATTCCGGTTTGGATCTGCGGCTAGTAAATGTAAACAATAATTGCATTCGGCCCACTTTCTTTCAATTCCATCGTCCTCCTTTATCCATTCGATCTCGAAGTATTTCCAAACAGGAGCCGTACAATTATCTCTACCCTCACCTCGTCTGGTTGGGTTAATCCGATCCCTTAACTCCTTTTGAGTCTTTTTTTTGTTTTTGGGTTTTGGTTTTGTTGGGTATTTTTCTTGTGTTCGTTTTTGTGGTGGTGGTGGTTTTTTTGTTTGTGTTGGTTTTTTTGGTTGTCTTTGTTTTTGTGTGGTTGCAAATTTTCGTTTTTTTGAAGGTTGTTGTTCTTGTGGCTCCTCTTCTTGGTTTGATTCATCACTTGGTATAACATTCAATGCCGGTGTTTCTTCTATATAATCTTCTTCTGAATCTTCTCCGTAATCCTATATTCACAAAATAAAACATATAATAAGTCATATTACGTTTAAATGCTGAAAAATAAATAAAAAAAAAATTCAGATTTGACACCCTTCCTTACGGGGCTTGTAACTCATTCAATTTTTAACCAAATCAAGCGTTTTTATAGTCTAAATTCAACTACAAATCCTAATCTACATGTAGGAAAAAGATTCAGGTCAAAACAAGTTAAATTGAATGAGTTATGCACATTTGAACAACAAAATCACATCACGTTATATTGCTGTTAGAAAAAAAAATTCAGATTTGACACCCTTCCTTACGGGGCTTGTAACTCATTCAATTTTTAACCAAATCAAGCGTTTTTATAGTCTAAATTCAACTACAAATCCTAATCTACATGTAGGAAAAAGATTCAGGTCAAAACAAGTTAAATTGAATGAGTTATGCACATTTGAACAACAAAATCACATCACGTTATATTGCTGTTAGAAAAAAAAATTCAGATTTGACACCCTTCCTTACGGGGCTTGTAACTCATTCAATTTTTAACCAAATCAAGCGTTTTTATAGTCTAAATTCAACTACAAATCCTAATCTACATGTAGGAAAAAAATTCAGGTCAAAACAAGTTAAATTGAACTAGTTATGCACAATTTAATATTTGGACAGATTGCTAAAGAAATAAATATTGCTAATGAGCTAAATACTAATCTTACTTGGTCATCAAAGTCTTTTCCAATCCAATTAGCCGGATTACCATCTTCATTATTGGCATCATGAGCATCCGAGTTTCGGTATCTTGATGATGGTACATTTGGTAGCCCATCCAAATCCTACAATGTCAATTTTACACATTAATTATATAACAAAAGTACTATACAAATTCGTAGTTTTGACAATCTTACATAATTACATTCATACTATAAACAATAAACTAATCTAACCAAAATTTTGCATGTATGTCTACAAAGTACATTGTTAAATGGAGCTTAAAACATGAAACATATATTATATGTACAACCTTTCATCCGTAAAGGAGTACTCCACTATGAGACTATGATCAAAAATCAAGATCTTTTAATTAAGTAGGGATAACAATGCATATATTTGGAATGGAGCCAACAAAACCAAAGAAAAAAAACTTGCATGCATGCCATTATTTGGTGAATCATTGAAGCATTGAAGATTTGAAGCTAATATTGAAGTATATAATCTTAAAACATGAAATATAAATATATGCTCTTACTTGATCTTCATGAACATCCATAGTTTGAATCATTGAAGCAATTGAAGATGAAAAATTGAAAATCAATGAATGATGATAAAGAATTGAAGATCGATTGAAACTTGGAGATGGAAACTTGTAATCAATGGAAACTTGGAGATGAAGAATTGATCAATTGAATGATGATGAAGTGATGCTGATTGCCGATTGTTGAAGAGAGTAGGGTTCGATCGTGAACTTGGAGTTGGGACTTGGGATCGTGGCAGCCGACAGAAGGGTGGATCGTGGCCGTGACTCACAAGTAGGGATGAAAGAACGATTGCGTTTTTTTTTTGTTACGAGACCGTGGCAGCCGACAGGAGGTGTGAATGTGTGATCGCAGCTTCAAGTTTTTTTTTGTGTGTATCGCAAGCAGGAGCTGAGATTCGATCGTGCATTATGTGCTCATCAAGGCATCCCTACGTGACATGGTTTTCTAGCCGGGCCGGTTCTCGGTTTTGGGCCGGTTCCAATAGCCGGTTCTTTCCGGGTCCCGGTTCCAAAAAATCACAAATTTGTAGTATAGGTCCCGGCCCGACCGGTTCCATCGGGTGCCGGTTCCGGGACCGGTTCCGGCCGGTTCCCCGGTCCTTTTGCTCATCCCTATTTCCTTCTGAGGTGATCACGCCAGGGCACAGCAGAGACAGTTCGCTAAACCTTGATATGTATGCATCTATATCAGCGTTTCGGACAGTGAGATTCCACAGCTCTTGTTCCATTTTCTGAATTTCACCTCGAGGGCAATACTCGGCCATCAACATTTCTTTCATCTCTGTCCATGGCATGGATTTGGCTACGGGGAGTGTCATGGCTTCCACGTGTCCGTTCCACCAAGTGAGCGCTTGGTCAACGAGAGTGCATGCGGCAAACTTCACCTTCATCTCCTCAGGGCAATCGCATATCTCGAGTACCGATTCCACCTTCTCGATCCATCGTTTCAGGGTGATCATTCTTCCAGTGCCGTTAAAGGTTCGTGGTTTGGCGTTGGTGAAGTCTTTGTAGGAACATGTTTTGGTGGGTCCTTGATTCATCCCGTTGTTCGAACTTCCAGGTCCTGGTCCGCTGACTCCTCCATTGTTCCCTTGATGATTTTGGGCCATAGCCGCGGTGACCGCAGCCGACACCGCTGCATGAAAAGCAACAGAGTTGAACTCGGGAGGGTTTGGCTCAGGGTTTTCGCGGGTTGGTCGTCGAGGCATCTTTCTGCCATGGAACAGAAAGATGTTGAGTATCTGTGCTTTTTGTGAGAGTGTGATCCTATGAGCTAGGTGTGTGGCACGAACTTAGGTACTTTCATAATTTGGCACATAACGGGTTCAATCAGTCATCAGACTGGAATACCTTAGCCCAATCAGTCATCCGACTGGAATGCCAACACACAACAGGTTCAATCAGTTATCAGACTGGAATACCCAGGGTTTGTCGGCATGGCGCCTTAACCTAACTGCTCTTCTTGAGCCTCCATGCCTACAACTTACAACCGATCTGCACTAGGTATCTTAGCCTACAACATATAGCAGGACCACCACAACCTATCTCGCCACCATATGGCTATCCCACTTAAGATGTGCGAAAAACCTAAAGAAATCATTTATATTTGTTGAATAAGTACAAAAACAAAAATTACTTATTTTGTAACAAAAAAAAATATTAAGGACTAAATGTGTACAAATTAATAAATATATTACCCTATTAAGTCTTTTTTACCGGCTAACCTGTAGTAGCCGGTCATAAAGACTAAATGTGTACAGTTTAACAAGTTGAAGGGGTACATGTGGACGAAAAAAAAAAATCAGTGACTAAATGTGTAATCATAAAATATACTACCCTTTTAGTCATTAACCCTTAAATAAATGATATAAACAAAAGTTTGACCAATATACCCCTTCACCTAATAAAAAGGTTTCGTTGATATATTGCGACGCAGACCAAAAGAAACACACAGCACGCCTCCATTCTTCTATAGTCCGCTCCTCAAGCGATTCCCGATTGCTTGCCGCCCTATCACTACGATTTCCATCGGCGTCGCACTCCACAGATTCGCTTCAGGTTCGATATTCTTCAATCTTTTCCTGCTTTCGTTCAATTGCATTTGCATTTTGGCTGCTCTAGGTTTTACCTTTTCCCCTGATTTCAGTTGAAATGGAAATCATATTAGTTGTTGTAATCGAAATCTGTGTGCTTTTCTTCAATTCTTTCCTTCTTTCGATTTTCTTCAATCCTGTAGATGTATATGTGAAACTGCAATAGGTTATGTGTATATGTGAAACTGCAATTGCTACTGTTAACAGGGACATACAGATTGTGTTCATAACTGGAACGTAGACATTGTTTTGAATGATGATCTTAAGGGGGTGTTTGGCTTGGCTTTTCAAAGCCAAAAGTATGTTTGGCAAAATGGTTTCTTTTGAAGTTTTTACATAAGCAAAAAGAACTTTTTGAAAAAGTCAAGAAATCCTGACTTTTTGTAACTTTTCCAAAAAGAACTTTTGAGGTTTAAAAAGCTAAGCCAAACACCCTCTAAGATGCTTATGTGATACACCAACCATGATAATCTTGTTGATGGTGGTATATCGAAAAAGAAACTTAAGCCTAAACAATTGTTATTAGTTTAAAAAGAAAATGTTAGTTATAATAAGAAAAATAAGTCATAATATAAAAGGAAGCCCTTTTTGGTAAATTTACACATATAAGCATTTTTTTTTTTTTTTTTTTTTGCCGAACACTAAAAATGGCTTATCAGCTGATAGCGTTTTGACACGGTATAAGGTTAGCCAAACACATTTTTAAAAAACTCTGTTTTAAATATAAGTTAAAAAGTTAAAATCACTTTTAATAAGCTTAGCCAAAAACCCTGTAAATTCATATAACCGAAATGTATCTTTTCTGGTGAAGGAACAAAGTGAAGAACAAAATGTAATTGTAAATATTTTAATGTTTCTGTGGTTTGATTTAATTCTGCATAGGGTAGGTATATCTCATGATGCGTACTAACATTTTATTTGCCTATTTATGTTATTTTAATCAACTTTAACGTTTCAAATACCTGGGTATTTAGTTATTAGCTTGTTTGTTGTTGGTATATAGCTGTTTGAAAGCAGAATGCTAAAAAGAGAGACTACAGTTATTGATTTCTGTTACAATTGAATTATTGTTTTTATGATTGCAATGCACGGGGTTAGCATATTATAGATTGAGAATTTAAGTAATCTTGTATTAGTTTGACAGACTTGAAGAATGTAGTTAGTTTATATTAATGTTATTATTATTATGTTTTATAATTGTTTTTGTTGATGTTATTGATTGATATAGATATAGGTAGAAGATTGAATAATGAGTGGAATAAGCTTGGTGATATCAAAACCTTGGTGTAGGGTGTATAATCCTTGTACAGGTGAAAATAATAAGAGTAATTTTGGTACAAGCAATAAGATCCATTTTGGTACAAAACCAAACAATAAGATGGACTTAATCCCATGTCATTTATCAAATTCAAACTTAAGAATTTCTTCTCCTGTTGCAACCAATCACATGTTGAAACATCGTGTGTATTCATCATCATCATCATCATCATCATATGCACGTAAAGATGTAACCGATTCAACATCTCAACCACCTTATGGCTTGTATGGCCTTGTTGCTATTATTGGTTTCGCTTTGCCTAAAGCCTGGGAGGCCGCTATGCATTTTATTTCTGCTACGGAAGGTAGGTAACTTTATCTCCCTTGCCTTGTCCCCCCTTTTTTTAATGATATAATATACTGAGAAATACGACTACAAAATTTCTCATAATCTGTATTTATTTTTTTTCAGGAGTTTTGAAATCAAATGCGTGTTACTATATCTTTCTAGGGGTTGCAGCTGTTTTTGTAGCTAGAAGCTTTCTTGGCAATATCATGCGTGGGTTTGCATTACTACGTAACAAACCCTTTTCAATTGGAGATATGATAGAAGTACGTAAATAAGCTTTCTGATATATTTTATCTTTCGTATGAGTATGAATTTGTTCTTATTTCGAGTGTTTTTTTTGCAGGTTGGACATTTGAAAGGTGAGGTTATTGATATGGGACTCATAACGACCTCATTGCTTACTGAGGAAAACCGTCGTGCATTACTTCCTACTTCCTGGCTTAGTGGACAGGTCTTTCATCGTTACCCTTGAAAGTTATTATGTCATTATAAAGTCTTTTTGTTGGTTAAGTACAAATTTTGGGTTCATATTCTTTGTTTATCGAGTTTTATATTACCACCCTTGTGATAAAGTATTTTGCCCTTTTTTATAGGATTATGTGAACATAACTGGGTCTCCAGCTCATGCCATGGTTTTCAAGATTGATTTGAGCATTGATGAGATTGAGAAGATCCCCGAGATATCAGAGGAAATAATAAACATGATGAAGTCTAACTCAATCATTTACTTGGAGCAAGAGCAGCCGTATTGTTATCTTTCTCAAGTGGACCCTCTTGGTTTCACGCTTACTATTGGATGCAAACTAAAAGAGCGGGTACGTATAGCATACTTCCTCAAACATTTCAAATCATAATTTGCCTCGATTACCAAATAATATTTTTTTTTATCAAGACATTATATTTCGTAAATCTACCTAATAATAGCATTAAACTTTCATCTTTTTTCTGTTATATATCAGTCTTTGTAAATAGATAATGTAGATATAGTAAGGATGATTTTTTAAAGGAAGAAATGAAAGTAGGATTGCTACAATAGGTGAATCAGTAAAAGTCTACTTTATTTATTTATTTATTTTGCATATAACCTTTTATGAATCATATGCTAACTACTACAGGCAAGTTATAGTTGCTATATTTAGTTATGAATATAATAATGTTGTTTTATAATTTTAAAGCTGACATCTCCACCTGATCACATTGATCTTCCTTTTTTCCCCTCAAGATATTATGAAAATCCAGAAAGTTCAAGCATGGTAGAAACGTTTTGGAGCTTGTGATTGAATCTTTGATCTAAAGTTGTATCATTAATCAATTTTTTGCAAATAAATGAAACTTTTTGCCCAAGTACATAGTTGATGGACATTTTTAAATATTGGTTGAATGTCTAAGATGATTTATGAAAAAGCAAGATAATTAATCTAATTCATCCAAATTAATACTACTTTTTAGTGTTATTGATGGATCATAAAAAGTCAACATTTGAAATTTTGTGAAAAGAAAATCTTAGAAAATGATGTTATTGCAATTGTTTTGAGATTATAGCCCAAGAAACAGCAAACGCTCCCATTTTAAGATCTATATTATTTGCAACCATTTTGTATGTCAAAAATCAAGCTAAATTTATGGACTTACCTATTCTTTTATGCAATTATTATGAAGGATATAATCTTCTTTATAAGGTGTTTAATAGCATTTGACTTTCAATTGATTGTTTATTATAGCATTCTGCTTTCAATGTTTTTTTATTATAGAACTATTCCTAGAAAAACTACCTACCTAGTTATAGCAATTTTGTCCAAATGCAAAAACAATTTTCATTGCTAAAAAAGTGTTGATTTTTACAAGTAGTGGTAAGTAAAAGAAATTGAAACATGTTTATAGATTTTTTAAAATATAATATCTTGATTAGAAGTAGGATGCTAGAATATACAAATAAGTAGAAAGTAAGATGGTAGATGTTGAATTTCTAGAATTCATCTAAAATTTTCTTATGTCCTATTTTATATTATGCAGTGTGAAGACGAGTTTTCTTCAGCTAAGTATGATATCTTTAGGCAGGCGATTCAGATAATGAAGAAGCATGGGGCCTACCTAGATATGAACTAGATTTTCTTTCTTTCGAGTAATCGCAAAACCTTAACAGAAACCTTTTATGTACATTGCTTTTGCTTTTGGTTTTGGTTTTGCTTGTTGATAGAAAAATGAGGTTGTAATACTCTAAATTATATGCATCAATTTGGTATATAAAATGAAGCGTCAGTTATCATGAATTAAATTTAAAAAGGGTCACCAGGTGTTTGCCAATTCTTCTGCTTTATTGAATTAAAATTAAAACATCCAATCGTTAATATAAATACAAATCCAAGAGAAGAAGGCAATGGAATGTCATAAGACGTTACTAGGTAAGACCTTTTGAAGGCAAAAGAATCAACTATAATTGTAATCAAGATGGCATAGTTATAAATCAAACATAAAATATGGGTGCTGTTGGAGGAAACGTGAATGTAAATAATTCTTCTATTACTATTGGTATTTAATTTTAATTTCATGTAGACTGATATGGCTTATATGGTATTTTAATTGAACATGGAGATCAAGAATTCTTCAATCACTATGTGAAGTTCATCAATACCAATTCAAAACATGCTTACATTTGGGATCGCTTTTTTCCATGTTATCGGAACCAAATAACTTAATATCATTTTCTCCAAAATCATAGAACTAGTGCCGGACCATATATGCTTAATTGGTACCGGTTAAGCTCCGGTTCTGATACCCGACCAGTTTGGGATCGTGTATCAATCAGTGTTGCACAAATCGGCTTTGGCGGCCTTGAACTGATTACGATTAGGGTGTTTGGCTGAAATCGGTCAAAATCGGGCTTAGCAGTCATAGGCGGAAAATATTTAAAAAATTCAAAATTTTTAATTTTCAAATATTAAACCAAAATTTTAAATTTTCAAAATTTTAAGTTTTTCAAATTTTAAAATAATATACTAAAATTTTAAATTTTTAAATACTTAATGTTTTAGGAAATATTAATTTTTAATTAATTTTTATCAATAATTTAGGGTCCCTGATTAATCCCCACCTAGTCCAATTAATCGCTTATCGTCAATCGACTGCTAAGCTACCGTCAAACGATTTTCACAACATTGACATCAATCCTATGTGCTCGCATCCCTAACTGAAAGCATTTGGTTGTCAAATGTATGCTAACAAGATGACAACACTCTAGAGCATCTTAATTGGGTTTTTAGTATAAACTTAAATAACCTTTGTAAATTGTGTCATATTGCAATGTTATGTGTGCATATTTCATTTTTCTATATTTTAAATTAAATTATCATATTATTGGGCTACAAACTATTGTATAATAAAAATTAACAAAGTAATTTCGTAACCAAATCAGTAAGTATGGTGTGATTTCGTAACCAAATTAGTAAGTGTGGTGTGATGTTTGAAATAAGATAAATGAAAGCAAAGTGCTTTAAGAACTTAAAAATCTTGAAATGTGTCGTAGATCTTGGTCTTGCCTAAGATCATGGGAAGAAAACAATATTGTTAACAAAACTATTTAATAAAGTGTTGTATTTCGTAATATAAATAAGTGTATTTGGGACAAAAATAGAGTTAAAGTGAACTAATACGTAAATTTGCATAATAAAGTTTAAAATACTCAAAAAGGTGCTAAGATATCAAAAGATATCTTAGTGATTTCGAAAATGAAAACATGTTAACAATCTAGTAAAAGTAGAATAAGTTGTTGATTGAGTAACAACAAATAAATGAAAGTAAATGCAAGAACACAATTGATTAGGAGGAAAGCCCTTAATCCTTTTGGATCTCTAGCATAAAACTTCAGGATGTCATGAAATCACATGCCTTTTAACTTATATTAAATCGAAATAAAGTTACAAGTTCTAGCTGATCTTAGAAACGAAGTAAATGTGCTCAAGTTTCGAAAGAATCAGAGAAAAATTGGTCGTCAGAGTGTGTGCGTGTGTGTGTGTGTGAATGATGATCATCTAGTCTTTATATACATAACAATAATAACTATAATTTTGACATTCTTGAAATCTTCCTTGAACCACCCTTGACCCTTACGATGGTCTCCAACGTTCATGAGGCATTAACCACGTATGGTTTGACATGGTCCATTCTTTTCTTGTCAAGCTCTAAAATTCAGCATAAGATATCATAAGAAATAAGATGGTTGTCCAAGATACTGACTATATCCAAGATCTTGGGCTTGCCCGGGATGTTAGTTCGGGTTTTAAGATATAAATGGTATGGTGAAAACTCTACCCATAACTATTACCCCCATAAATCTTCAATCCAAAATCCAAGGAGTTCGAAATTTCTAGATTTAAAAAGGGGATTACGCCGATGTGATGTGACCCATTTTTCTATGATCAATCTTACCCTTCAATTATCTTTGGAAGTTTGGGTTTTGGATGGTTGAGATTCGCATGTGAAAACCCTCTTATAAACCCACTGAGAATTCATTGAAACTTTAATCAGCTCACATTCTTCTCCTTCTACTCTTTTAGGTAATCACCTTCATACTCTTATTCGTTTTGTTCTCTCGCTTTTTATTTGATCATGGGTAAGAAATTTGTTTAGGCTAGGGCTAGATCAGAGAAACCCATCATCGAGGACTTCATAGATTTAGGGTTATTCCCTGGTAATGTGATATGGGCATATTTAGTTATAAAATGCATGCATTATCTTAATACTTTATGTTGATTTTATCTCATTTAATGAACAAAAGGTGCTTAATTAGCTTAAATATTTCATTTTCAACAATTAAGACATGCTCGGAAGGAAAAGGAAGCAGAATTAGCGATTGGAAGCTTGGATCTTGGATTTTGAAGAAAGAATGATGTTGCTGGACAGCTTGACCCCTTGTCAGTGTTTTGGCCATATCTCATGAACCGTAACTCCGATTGACGAGATTCAAAATGTTCTGAAAACTACACACAATTTCGGACGACTTTCATGTTTTGAGAAAATGTTGATTCCAAGAGAACTCGATGAGTTGGTCAGAATGTTCCCGATTCGAAGATGCCTTGTCGTACACGCTGTATACATGGATTATCAAAAAAACTCGACGAGTTTGTGGTGAAAACTCGTCGAGCTGGCACTGTTTTCAGAATTTATATATAGAAACACTTCTCATTCGAACCCTAACTTTTTTTGGAGGCTAGCTGCGATTATTGAAGACCAGAAGGGTTCTTGAAGCTTCAGTTTTCGAGATTGCAACCTAAGAGACAATTTAGAAGAGAATCAAAGGCAAATAATCATTCTTTATTCTTAAGCTTTGTTTTGAACCATGTATGGATCATTAGATTTTAATTTTAGATTATTACTTGCTGTAGATATGAGCTAAAATCTTTTTACTTCTGTTTGGATGAGATAATCTTATGAACATGGTTTGATTGAGTGGTTGGATTAATATTAATTTGGTTATTCATCTTGTTAAGCTTGTTAAAGATCCTCATGTATTGATGATAAATGTTTTCTGTTATTAAGTAAGTTATTGAGTTGCATGAACATCTTCTTGATTACTTGATTCATATAGTTTTGTGAATACAAGATTGTATGCCTAGGAATAGTGAACATGAAACTAGGGTTAACTAGAAAATATGTAAATCAATGTGTGAGCATGTGTGACGAACAACCACATATGAGGTGATTGAATTGAACAAATTTTATTAGCTATTATTACAAGTCTTACTTGTTATGAACTGAACACTAGGAAACTTGTTAGTTTAATCAACTGGCCAGTATTTGAATTAACATGTCTACTAAAGTATTGGTAATAGTGAACATGAACCCAATCACATTAGGAATCGGTAACCATTGACATATTGATCCATTGCACTTGCCACGAAATCAACCATAGGAATAAGTGAATCAGATCTGAACAGAAGTCTCTTTTATCATTGAATCTAGTTGTCCTTTCTATTTCTTCTTAGTTGTTAACTGTCTTTGTTGGAGTGTTAATTGATTATTTAAGTTTCTAGTCTTGCAAAACTAGATAAACCTCATCTTTTATTACTTGTTTTATTTAGATAATATTAGCATTTATTTTAATTGTTTACCGTTCCCTGTGTTCGATACCCTACTTACCTGAACTAAACTGCTAAACGATAGGTACACTGCCTTTCGTGTGTTTGTCTTTGTGTTTAAGTTAGTAGGATTAAAACTAGTTTGTTTCACACGCATCAAGTTTTTGGCGCCGTTGCCGGGGAACGGTTCAAATAGTTAATTTTATTTGCTAATTGTTATCGTTTTTAATTTATTGATTAATTTTTTTTATTTAGTTTAATTTTTATTTTTATTTTTATTTATTATGTATTTTCCAAATCTCGATGCTCTTGATGCTTTTCTTGAGGAAGTAGTACAGGAATTGAGCAAGAAGATGAGGAGTATGACTCAGATGAAGATTTGATGAAATTTGGAAGATGGTTAGATAACATCTTGTCTAACGAACAAGAACAATCTGAGTCACAAGAGCTAAAGTTACAAGACGAAAAATTTAATCCAGAAAAAGATTTGGAGGAGCTGAAAAGGTTGCTAGCAGAGAGGTCAGACGAAGAACAAGAACAAGCTGAATTGTCGGAACCACGACATGGTTTGACCGTTAATCCGAAGGGCATTACCACAAACTCATAGTGCCCGTAGCGAGTTCTGAACGCAGACTTGGGAATATCCTCTTCTTGAACTCGTAGTTGATGATAACCCGACCTCAGGTCGATTTTTGAAAAGTAGCTTGCTCCTTGGAGTTGGTCGAAGAGGTCATCGATTCGGGGTAAGGGATATCGGTTCTTGATAGTGAGTTTGTTTAGCTCCCGGTAGTCTATGCACATGCGAAAAGATCCGTCCTTCTTCTTTACAAACAGGACCGGTGCTCCCCAGGGTGAGAAGCTTGGCCTGATAAATCCTTTGCTCAACAGTTCATTTAGCTGGCTGGAAAGTTCTTGCATTTCTGCCGGTGCCAAGCGGTATGGAGCCTTGGCGACGGGGGTAGCTCCTGGGATTAAGTCGATCCGGAATTCGACTTGTCGTGCGAAGGGTACACCTGGAAGATCTTTGGGAAATACATCGGGATAGTTGCACACCTCAGGAATGTCGTTGATATCCTTCACCTCTTGTTTCGTATCTACTACGTGGGCTAGAAATGCGTGGTACTCCTTTCGGAGATACTTTTGGGCCTTGACGCAAGAGATGACTTGCAAACTTGAACTGGGTTTGTCGCCATAGATGAAGAGGGTTTCGCCATTTGGCAGATTAAGGCGAACGGCCCTTTCGTAACATAGAATGTCGGCACGATGTGAACTTAACCAATCCATACCGATGATTATGTCAAAGCATTTTATTGTGACCGGCATCAGGTCTACTTTAAACGAATGGTTGTTTAGAGTGAGGGTACACCCTGAGTATATATCATTAGTGTGCTCTTCTTTCCCATTAGCCATTTCTACTACATATGTATCTTTTAATGAATGAGGGGTTTGTTTTAGTAATTGTTTGAATTCATGGCTCACAAAACTCCTCTCTGCTCCACTATCAAATAGTACGCATGCATATGTGTTATTGAGGAGAAACGTACCAGAAACCACCGAGGGGTCCTTGACTGCTTCTCCGTGTCCCATCGTCAGGACTCTCCCTACACCACCAACATTAGGAGCTTGTGCCTTGGGGCAGTTTCTCCTGAAGTGTCCTGCTTCACCACATTCATAGCAGGTTTGGCTTGCCCCCGAATTGGCAACTTGGTTGTTCGGTCGTGTTGGCGCCTTACAGAAACGAGCGGTATGCCCTTTCTTGTCGCAGTTTTTGCAGTGCATTTCCCGACAAGCACCCTTGTGGTGGTAGTTGCACTTGTTGCACTTGGGGAGATTTCCAGCGTATGGCTTTGGTGGCGCTGGAGCGGTAGCAGTAGTGGCTGCACGGACAACAATAATCTGTTGCTTCTTTGTGGGGTCCTGCGTCGGTTGTTTCTTTTTACTGTTCCAGAACTTTCTCTTGTTGTTCCCTCCTTTTGTTTGGTCGGTGGTGGCGACCCTGATGCCACGGCTGGCCCTATGATCGATAAGTTGTTGTGCCAATTCCTTGGCACTTTCGAAGGTAGTAGGTTTCGAGGCCAAAACACTATCATGAATCTGGGATGATAGCCCCCAAAGGTATCGTTCTACCTTTTTCTCCTCCGGAGTGACCATTGCAGGACAGAGGAGTGCTAGGTCATTGAATCGGGCAGTATAAGCTTCGAGATCCGTCCCCGACATCTTGAGATTCCAGAGTTCTTCTTCGAGTTTTTGTATTTCTCCCCTCGGGCAATACTCCTTTAACATCAATGCTTTTAAGTTTTCCTAGCCTATGGAGTTTGCCACTGCAGGAGTAAGTGACTTAACTTGGCCATTCCACCAAGTAAGAGCTTTTCTGGTGAAAGTGAATGCCGCATACTTGACTTTGCTCGCTTCGGGACAAGCACAGATTTCGAAGACTGCTTCGGTCCTTTCGAACCATTGCATCAGCGCTATGACGCCCCCGCTTCCGTCGAAAAGATCGGGTTTACCATTCGTGAAGTCTTTGTAAGAACACTCCTTAGTACGCCCCGTGCTGTCCCCCTGATTCGAGTTAGTATTCCCGGATCCGGAACCGCCGGAACCATTTGTGCCCATTTGCGACATTGCTGCCGCCACGGCTGCTGTTACTGCAACCTGAAACATCACAGGATCAAACTCCGGAGGTGGTGGCGGAGGGGGTGGTGCTGAGTTTCCGGAAGGTCTTGGTCTTTTCCTTGGTGGCATGGTTCTGACATAAAAAAAAATAAAAAGAAAGACTTATCGGTAAGACTTCAATGGTGATAACGAGTCGAGCGTTACTTGTTTCATCTCAATTGTATTTTGTCCGAGTTTATTAATTTAGAAGGTAATTCATCACAAAGTTTATGCAATCAAACTTATGAATTAAATAGTGTTGACCCGAGCAGAGTCATGTGCTTGGTTCGTGTCAGCATCCATGGAAGTAAAATACATGCCACATTCATTGAGAATTTGTTAGTACATATTGTTTTGAGGAATTTGACCTCATAAGGGTCTACATTACATCATAATAAAAGATAAAGTTTTGGCAGTACAAAAGCCCTTTTGGCTAGCGTGATTACTTAGTCGCGAGTTCAACCTATTCGCAATAAAGAGTAGCGCCAACGCATACTCGAAATCTTAGATTTACAACAAAATCTAAGTAGCGCGAACACTACTCGTGGCGGGTAGCATCTGATCCATGGCGGCCCTGGGATGAGGTCAAGGCCCCCTGAAGTTCCGCAATCCGGCGTTCGGCCGCGATCACTCTCTCCTCGAGAGCTGCGTGCCTCTCCTGGTACTCCCTTACCTCCGCTCGAGCAGCGGTAAGGTCCTCGATGAGTTGGTCCAATGGATAGAAGTCCCTCTCCAAACCCCGGGTGCGTGCATCGATGGCTGCCGTAATAGCGATGAGATTTCGAACCTGGTCTGCCATTTCCCTACTCTGGTTCCCCAAGTTCGTGATGTGCTGGGTCATAACGGGGAGAGCTCTGTCAGCCGGTCCCCCGTGACTGAGGTCATAGTAACCTCGTTGGTCGCCATAGGGTGACCTCTGGCATTGTTGCCGGCTCCACCTCTCGATCATGGTTGCCCAACGGGGCTCAGGCCCGTTGTGCCCCCAGCGGTTTGCAGGTACCCTCGCAATGTAAGGAGGGTTGAAGACTTCCTCCTCTGGCTCTTCTTCACCTTCATCCTCATCCATGTCCACCTCGTCGTCTTCCTCTTCTTCTTCTTCTTCTTCGTCTACCTCCTCTTCTTCTTCTTCGGGTTCTTCTTCGGGATCCTCTTCAATCAGCTCTTCGGGCTCTTCCTCAATCCAGCCGGCATTTCCCTGGTTGGGAAAGTATGGATCTCCTGGTAGGTGAAATCCTGCCATGTCGTCTGCGCGAGAATAGAGGGGTAAGAAGCAGATAGCGGTAGATATTAATAATATTGCGATATAGCAACATACAAATACTCCTATAGTTTTTTTTTAAATGTTTAGATTTGGTTCTTATAACACTCTTTGTAGGGTGAAGTTAGGTTATTAGACTTGTTGCCCTCCTACGACTATCCCCCGATATGAGTAAGTCACTTCCCGGACTAATATAGTTGATCAGGCTATATCCTTCCCAAAACTGATTACTCATACCAAGGCATACTCGTAGCGTTCAACTCCTCTTCTTTTAGTTTATGTTCTTCTAGTTATGACACTACGCGAGTATGAAATGCATGTAGGTATACTTTTAAACAAGAACTATTCGTTTTCTAAAAGTGTAACCAGTTAGAATGTTTTAAAATCAGAGACTCTTAGTCCCAAATGTGTTTATAGTTTGTATATCCTATGTTGTTTGATATACTTAATTCACTATAAACCGTGCTCTGATACCAATCTGTCACACCCCCAGACCAAGGATGGCGGAAACGTCCGAGGGTGGAGGACTTCATGTATAGTATCATAACAACAATGGTAATAGTGATGAAAGTAAACACAACCAACATATATATAATTGAAAGAGTTACATCATTGTATGAATTACATGTTTCAAAATCAATTACAATATGTTGACAAAATATGATAAGTTTGACGCCTCAACGTCCCATCCTCAAAAGTACTTTGTTACCTGTTTAGCGATTTCCTGAGAATACAAGTAGTTTAAAAAAAAATGTCAACACAATGGTTGGTGAGTTCATAAGTTTTTGTATATAATTATGAAAAACCTTGTCATGTAATTGTATAGTTGTTCCAGAAAAATCCGATATTTTCCTTAAAATGAATACTGTAGTCTTGTATCCAAAGACTGGAACGTATGAGTAATCTTCCTTATTTACAGAAAATAACGTGAGTTTATTTCAATACAAACGCGTATGATATTAGTGAAATCCTCGTAAATTCTTAAGTTTGTTAATACTTTCCGTGAGCTATTATAACCATACTATGACCTAGGAGGCCTGAAAACGACGTTCTTCGGGCGTCGTAGAACTGAAATGACACTTGTCACCACAGACCTGCCGGTCTAGCTGTTGCAAGCAGCTCTGGTGTGGGTTGTCAAGCCCAATATAGATCTATATACAACTATCACGCTCTCCCTCCAGGAGACTCTGGTTACAATACAGGACTTATGATTTATGCGAAGTGAATGTCTCACGAAGTTATTAACGAATTTACACTTAACATAATGAAAGTTTCCCTTTTGTATGAATGTACCCTTCTGAAATGTATGCATTTTGAAATCTATCGTAAACTATACCTATTATAGTTTGTCAAAACAAGGGTAGTAACAGCAAAGTACGTAAATTATACTTAACATAGTTTAATAAAATGTTTGTGTGTAATGGGTATACTTCAATAGTAATACTTTGTTTAATCTATTCTTTATCTAGTAAAAATCCATTTGTTAACTGGTTTATGTCTAGATACTAACACAAGAATGTCATATAATGCAATAATACATAAACACATAATAATATACACCTTGCTCAACATGTTACAAGGTGAAATTGAAATTGCTAGTGCTTTTCTGATTATAACATTTTCTGTAACTGTTATTAGAAAATTTGTAGAAAAATCATGAAATGACCAAATCAAGTTCTGTAACTTCTGGGAGTTTGGAAAATGAGCCTAGTTGGTTCATAAATTTTCCCATAATTTTTAGGGACCTCCAACTTGTGTAACCAAGTCCATAATCACAGACTGGTCCGGATTGATGTTTGAGATGATAGGCAGTTTTGTAAAAATCACCATAAATTATAGAAAAATAGTATGGAGATGTACAAGTAGTCATTTTAAAGCTAAGAAGTGGAACTACTTGCACCTAAAACAGTTTTGAAAACTAAAATGTTTAAGTTGTCCAAAACAGTCTGTGAATGGAGTCCAACTTTTCTGATGAAAGCTGTTAGAAAAATTTAGTTGTGTTCTTGGTGATTCAGCTTGTATTCCCCCCCCCCCCCCCTAAAAACTTAAGAAAACATAAAAATGTAGGGGTATGAACTCACCTTAAGTGTTTTCAATAGATGATTGTTGAAGAATGGAGGTGTTTAACTCAAGAACACTTGGAGATGCCTTGAAGATTTTTGAGAATCTAGCATCATAGTTATGGAGTTTGTATAAGCTATCAATGATTTGAGTAGAAGGAAGAGTAAAAATCACATGGAGGATGAATTACACTTACCAAGAGTGGAAGAACACTTGATGATCGGCCTTGGGATTCTTGAATTAGAGAGAAAAGTTGGAGAGAAAAATTGGAGTTGGATCTTTGGTGGAATGAAAGTGATTGAAAGAAAATGAGGAGAGAGGTTGAGTGACCAGCCCTAGAACGTGGGGATGGCTTGTGAGAGGGGTAAAAAGTACAAGGAAGTGACAAAGTATGGTGGGGAGGAGTGTGGGTTAATCATGGAGTGGGTATGGGGTTGCTTGTGTCATAAAATAAGGCAAGTCAACACTCCACCTTTGTACTTTACCTACTCTCTTTTGGATAAGGTTTTATCCTTAAAATGTGATTAAATCATTAATTTAGGGGTCTTATATGTTAAAATAAAGTTTTGGGTGAAAATTCCGTGTTAAAACAATTAAAAACGGGTTTAAAACGCGAATTAAATCGAAAACCGGGAGAAAAGGGCTTCCCAGCGAGGCCTCTCGGTCCTAGGCCGAGGTTCGGTCCCTAGGCCGAGGTTCGGTCAGGAAGGTGCTGATTCGGAAGCGAGAGGCTGAGCCAGAAGCGAGAAGCGAAGGGCGAGGGTCCGTCCGAAGGCTCGGTCCGAAGTCAGAAGCGAAGGTCAGAAGGGAAGCTTTGGTCCTCGGTCCGGAGATAAAAGGCGAGAACCGAATGAACTGTAGTGAACAGTACCTTCGGGTTCGGTTAGTGAACAGTACCTTCGGTTCGGTTCCTCTTCATCAGAAGGTTCGGTTCCTAAGAGGACTTTCGGGTCCTAAGAGGGGTTTCGGTTCCTTAAGTCCGTTTTTCGCGTAGGCTTCCGTTTTTGGGCTGTTTTCGCCAAATTCGAGGGTCGGGATGCCCCGAGTGATTATAGAGAGTTGGGAGAGATTTCGAGAGAGATTTGAGAGAGATTCCACATACTCAGAGAGATTTGGGAGAGATTTGACGTACTGGGAGAGATTTCACATACAAAGAGATATTTGGGAGAGATTTCACATACTTAGAGAGATTTGGGAGAGATTTGACATTCTTGGAGAGATTTCGCATACAAAGAGATATTTGGGAGAGATTTCACATACTTAGAGAGATTTGGGAGAGATTTGACATTCTTGGAGAGATTTCGCATACTTAGAGAGATTTGGGAGAGATTTGACATTCTGGGAGAGATTTCACATACAAAGAGATGTTTGGGAGAGATTTCACATACTTAGAGAGATTTGGGAGAGATTTCACATACTTAGAGAGATTTGGGAGAGATTTGACATTCTTGGAGAGATTTCGCATACAAAGAGATATTTGGGAGAGATTTGACATTCTTGGAGAGATTTCGCATACTTAGAGAGATTTGGGAGAGATTTGACATTCTGGGAGAGATTTCACATACAAAGAGATGTTTGGGAGAGATTTCACATACTTAGAGAGATTTGGGAGAGATTTCACATACTTAGAGAGATTTGGGAGAGATTCTTCGATAAGAAGAGATAGAGTGAAAACGATTGAGAGCGTTTTCGTGTGTGATGAATGTGAGTGTCCGGCTTCGAAATGCAAGGTCAGTAAACCCCGTTATGCCATGTTTTAGGATCTTACACACTCCCTATGAGTATGCAACATTGTTTTATTGTTCTTGTTCATTGTTTAACATTAAGGTTAAAGAAATTTAAACACACGAACTTTCCAAGTGATGTTTTCCCATTAAGATAGTGAGTTATACAGAAATTACATAATACAAACCCTATTATACAAGGTTTAATTGAGTTGACCGGTTTGACTCGTTGACCTTGTCCGGCTTAGACTTGACCCGAATTTGACTATTGTCACATCATCCCCCCGTTAGAGGGAATTTCGTCCCGAAATTTACGCTTTGGCCAGGACTTTAAGAGTTTAGGAAAAGATGCGGGTACTTTTGTTTCATTTGGTCTTCGCGCTCCCAGGTGAACTCAGGTCCTCGTTTAGCGTTCCATCGAACCTTCACGATGGGAATACGACTTTGTTTCGTTCTTTTGACCTCTCGATCCATAATCTCTACTGGCTCCTCTACGAAGTGGAGATTTTCGTTAACTTCGATCTCGTCGAGAGGTATTACAAGTGTCTCGTCGGACAGACACTTCTTCAGGTTCGATACGTGAAAGGTGGGATGTACCTTATCGAGTTCTTGAGGTAATCGAAGTTTGTACGCCACAGGACCAATCCTGGCGAGGATTTCGAACGGTCCAATGTACCTCGGGTTTAGTTTCCCACGTTTACCGAAACGTATCATTCCTTTCCAAGGGGAAACTTTTAGTAACACTCGATCACCAACCTGGAATTCCAAAGGCTTGCGTCGCTTATCCGCGTAACTCTTTTGCCGATATCGGGAGGCCTTCAGCCTTTCTCGGATTTGAACAATCTTTTCTGTGGTCTCCCTTATGATTTCAGGACCAGTGAGGGTGCTATTAGGGACTTGCCCCTAGCTATCTGAGTGTCCCCCACTTCAGCCCAACATAAGGGTGATCTGCACTTGCGACCGTAAAGAGCCTCGAATGGAGCAACCTTAATGCTAGTGTGATAGCTGTTATTGTAGGAGAATTCAATCAGCGGCAAATGGGTATCCCATGCTTTACCAAAGTCTATCACACAGGCTCTCAACATGTCTTCTAATGTTTGTATAGTGCGCTCGCTTTGCCCGTCGGTTTGTGGATGGTAGGCTGTACTCATGTCTAGCCTAGTTCCCACGGATTTCTGCAGGGACTGCCAAAATCGCGAAGTGAATCTACTATCTCGGTCGGAGATAATAGATATTGGTACACCATGCAGTCGCACAATCTCCTTGATGTATATCCTGGTTAACTTCTCCATCTTGTCGGTTTCCTTTATTGGCAGGAAGTGCGCAGACTTGGTCAATCTGTCTACGATTACCCATATAGTGTCAAACCCGCCTAAAGTCTTGGGCAACTTGGTTATGAAGTCCATAGTTATCCGTTCCCACTTCCATTCCGGTATATCAGGCTGTTGTAGTAGTCCTGAGGGTTTCTGGTATTCCACCTTGACCTTGGCGCAAGTCAGACACTTGCCCACATATGTAGCAATCTCGGCTTTCATATTCGGCCACCAGTATAACTTTTTGAGATCTAGATACATCTTGTCTGACCCTGGATGGATGGAGTATCGAGTCTTGTGTGCTTCATTCATGACCACGTCTCGGATCCCACCGAACTTCGGTGTCCAGATTCGGTTACTGAGATAACGAGTTCCGTCATCCTTGACTTCTAAGTTCTTATCCATTCCCCTTAATGCCTCACCTGCCACATTCTCTGGTTTCAAGGCTTCTAGTTGAGCTTCCCTGATTTGCGTGGTCAGGTGGGAATGGATGGTCATGGTTAAGGATCTTACTCGGCGGCCCGAATATTCCTTCCTGCTTAGGGCATCAGCCACTACATTGGCCTTGCCCGGGTGGTAGCGATTTTCGCACTCGTAGTCGTTTAGCAGTTCAACCCATCTCCGTTGCCGCATGTTGAGCTCTTTCTGATTGAGGATATGCTGAAGACTTTTGTGATCGGTGAAGATGGTGCATTTTGTGCCGTAGAGGTAGTGTCTCCAGATCTTTAAGGCGAACACTACCGCCCCCAGTTCAAGGTCATGGGTAGTGTAATTAACTTCGTATGTTTTAAGTTGTCTTGACGCGTAGGAGATGACTTTCCCTCTCTGCATGAGCACGCATCCGAGGCCGTGATTTGAAGCATCGCAATATACCACGAAGTCATCAGTTCCTTCTGGAAGAGACAAAACTGGTGCGCTGCATAGGGCTTGTTTTAATGTCTGGAAAGCGGCTTCTTGTTTATCTCCCCACTTAAATACCACATCTTTTTGAGTCAGGGTGGTGAGTGGTTTGGCGATCTTGGAGAAGTTTTGTATGAATCTTCGGTAGTAGCCGGCGAGCCCTAATGTCGAATTTCCGTCGGCGTTGTAGGTGCTGACCAGTTTTTGATAGCTTTGATTTTAGCGGGATCCACGTGTATCCCCTTCTCGCTAACCACATGGCCAAGAAAATTCACTTCTCTAATCCAGAATTCGCATTTAGAGAATTTGGCGTAAAGCTTCTCAGCCCTCAGTGTTTCCAAGATTAGCCGGAGATGTTGACGGTGCTCTCCCTCGCTTCGGGAGTAGATCAAAATATCGTCGATGAATACAATCACGAATTTGTCTAAGTAGGGTCGACACACTCGATTCATCAGGTCCATAAATACTGCCGGTGCGTTCGTTAATCCGAAGGGCATTACCACAAACTCATAGTGCCCGTAGCGAGTTCTGAACGCAGACTTGGGAATATCCTCTTCTTGAACTCGTAGTTGATGATAACCCGACCTCAGGTCGATTTTTGAAAAGTAGCTTGCTCCTTGGAGTTGGTCGAAGAGGTCATCGATTCGGGGTAAGGGATATCGGTTCTTGATAGTGAGTTTGTTTAGCTCCCGGTAGTCTATGCACATGCGAAAAGATCCGTCCTTCTTCTTTACAAACAGGACCGGTGCTCCCCAGGGTGAGAAGCTTGGCCTGATAAATCCTTTGCTCAACAGTTCATTTAGCTGGCTGGAAAGTTCTTGCATTTCTGCCGGTGCCAAGCGGTATGGAGCCTTGGCGACGGGGGTAGCTCCTGGGATTAAGTCGATCCGGAATTCGACTTGTCGTGCGAAGGGTACACCTGGAAGATCTTCGGGGAATACATCGGGATAGTTGCACACCTCAGGAATGTCGTTGATATCCTTCACCGCTTGTTTCGTATCTACTACGTGGGCTAGAAATGCGTGGTACTCCTTTCGGAGATACTTTTGGGCCTTGACGCAAGAGATGACTTGCAAACTTGAACTGGGTTTGTCGCCATAGATGAAGAGGGTTTCGCCATTTGGCAGATTAAGGCGAACGGCCCTTTCGTAACATAGAATGTCGACACGATGGGAACTTAACCAATCCATACCGATGATTATGTCAAAGCATTTTATTGTGACCGGCATCAGGTCTACTTTAAACGAATGGTTGTTTAGAGTGAGGGTACACCCTGAGTATATATCATTAGTGTGCTCTTCCTTCCCATTAGCCATTTCTACTAAGTATGTATCTTTTAATGAATGAGGGGTTTGTTTTAGTAATTGTTTGAATTCATGGCTCACAAAACTCCTCTCTGCTCCACTATCAAATAGTACGCATGCATATGTGTTATTGAGGAGAAACGTACCAGAAACCACCGAGGGGTCCTTGACTGCTTCTCCGTGTCCCATCGTCAGGACTCTCCCTACACCACCAACATTAGGAGCTTGTGCCTTGGGGCAGTTTCTCCTGAAGTGTCCTGCTTCACCACATTCATAGCAGGTTTGGCTTGCCCCCGAATTGGCAACTTGGTTGTTCGGTCGTGTTGGCGCCTTACAGAAACGAGCGGTATGCCCTTTCTTGTCGCAGTTTTTGCAGTGCATTTCCCGACAAGCACCCTTGTGGTGGTAGTTGCACTTGTTGCACTTGGGGAGATTTCCAGCGTATGGCTTTGGTGGCGCTGGAGCGGTAGCAGTAGTGGCTGCACGGACAACAATAATCTGTTGCTTCTTTGTGGGGTCCTGCGTCGGTTGTTTCTTTTTACTGTTCCAGAACTTTCTCTTGTTGTTCCCTCCTTTTGTTTGGTCGGTGGTGGCGACCCTGATGCCACGGCTGGCCCTATGATCGATAAGTTGCTGTGCCAATTCCTTGGCACTTTCGAAGGTAGTAGGTTTCGAGGCCAAAACACTATCATGAATCTGGGATGATAGCCCCCAAAGGTATCGTTCTACCTTTTTCTCCTCCGGAGTGACCATTGCAGGACAGAGGAGTGCTAGGTCATTGAATCGGGCAGTATAAGCTTCGAGATCCGTCCCCGACATCTTGAGATTCCAGAGTTCTTCTTCGAGTTTTTGTATTTCTCCCCTCGGGCAATACTCCTTTAACATCAATGCTTTTAAGTTTTCCCAGCCTATGGAGTTTGCCACTGAAGGAGTAAGTGACTTAACTCGGCCATTCCACCAAGTAAGAGCTTTTCTGGTGAAAGTGAATGCCGCATACTTGACTTTGCTCGCTTCGGGACAAGCACAGATTTCGAAGACTGCTTCGGTCCTTTCGAACCATTGCATCAGCGCTATGACGCCCCCGCTTCCGTCGAAAAGATCGGGTTTACCATTCGTGAAGTCTTTGTAAGAACACTCCTTAGTACGCCCCGTGCTGTCCCCCTGATTCGAGTTAGTATTCCCGGATCCGGAACCGCCGGAACCATTTGTGCCCATTTGCGACATTGTTGCCGCCACGGCTGCTGTTACTGCAACCTGAAACATCACAGGATCAAACTCCGGAGGTGGTGGCGGAGGGGGTGGTGCTGAGTTTCCGGAAGGTCTTGGTCTTTTCCTTGGTGGCATGGTTCTGACATAAAAAAAAATAAAAAGAAAGACTTATCGGTAAGACTTCAATGGTGATAACGAGTCGAGCGTTACTTGTTTCATCTCAATTGTATTTTGTCCGAGTTTATTAATTTAGAAGGTAATTCATCACAAAGTTTATGCAATCAAACTTATGAATTAAATAGTGTTGACCCGAGCAGAGTCATGTGCTTGGTTCGTGTCAGCATCCATGGAAGTAAAATACATGCCACATTCATTGAGAATTTGTTAGTACATATTGTTTTGAGGAATTTGACCTCATAAGGGTCTACATTACATCATAATAAAAGATAAAGTTTTGGCAGTACAAAAGCCCTTTTGGCTAGCGTGATTACTTAGTCGCGAGTTCAACCTATTCGCAATAAAGAGTAGCGCCAACGCATACTCGAAATCTTAGATTTACAACAAAATCTAAGTAGCGCGAACACTACTCGTGGCGGGTAGCATCTGATCCATGGCGGCCCTGGGATGAGGTCAAGGCCCCCTGAAGTTCCGCAATCCGGCGTTCGGCCGCGATCACTCTCTCCTCGAGAGCTGCGTGCCTCTCCTGGTACTCCCTTACCTCCGCTCGAGCAGCGGTAAGGTCCTCGATGAGTTGGTCCAATGGATAGAAGTCCCTCTCCAAACCCCGGGTGCGTGCATCGATGGCTGCCGTAATAGCGATGAGATTTCGAACCTGGTCTGCCATTTCCCTATTCTGGTTCCCCAAGTTCGTGATGTGCTGGGTCATAACGGGGAGAGCTCTGTCAGCCGGTCCCCCGTGACTGAGGTCATAGTAACCTCGTTGGTCGCCATAGGGTGACCTCTGGCATTGTTGCCGGCTCCACCTCTCGATCATGGTTGCCCAACGGGGCTCAGGCCCGTTGTGCCCCCAGCGGTTTGCAGGTACCCTCGCAATGTAAGGAGGGTTGAAGACTTCCTCCTCTGGCTCTTCTTCACCTTCATCCTCATCCATGTCCACCTCGTCGTCTTCCTCTTCTTCTTCTTCTTCTTCGTCTACCTCCTCTTCTTCTTCTTCGGGTTCTTCTTCGGGATCCTCTTCGGGATCCTCTTCAATCAGCTCTTCGGGCTCTTCCTCAATCCAGCCGGCATTTCCCTGGTTGGGAAAGTATGGATCTCCTGGTAGGTGAAATCCTGCCATGTCGTCTGCGCGAGAATAGAGGGGTAAGAAGCAGATAGCGGTAGATATTAATAATATTGCGATATAGCAACATACAAATACTCCTATAGTTTTTTTTTAAATGTTTAGATTTGGTTCTTATAACACTCTTTGTAGGGTGAAGTTAGGTTATTAGACTTGTTGCCCTCCTACGACTATCCCCCGATATGAGTAAGTCACTTCCCGGACTAATATAGTTGATCAGGCTATATCCTTCCCAAAACTGATTACTCATACCAAGGCATACTCGTAGCGTTCAACTCCTCTTCTTTTAGTTTATGTTCTTCTAGTTATGACACTACGCGAGTATGAAATGCATGTAGGTATACTTTTAAACAAGAACTATTCGTTTTCTAAAAGTATAACCAGTTAGAATGTTTTAAAATCAGAGACTCTTAGTCCCAAATGTGTTTATAGTTTGTATATCCTATGTTGTTTGATATACTTAATTCACTATAAACCGTGCTCTGATACCAATCTGTCACACCCCCAGACCAAGGATGGCGGAAACGTCCGAGGGTGGAGGACTTCATGTATAGTATCATAACAACAATGGTAATAGTGATGAAAGTAAACACAACCAACATATATATAATTGAAAGAGTTACATCATTGTATGAATTACATGTTTCAAAATCAATTACAATATGTTGACAAAATATGATAAGTTTGACGCCTCAACGTCCCATCCTCAAAAGTACTTTGTTACCTGTTTAGCGATTTCCTGAGAATACAAGTAGTTTAAAAAAAAATGTCAACACAATGGTTGGTGAGTTCATAAGTTTTTGTATATAATTATGAAAAACCTTGTCATGTAATTGTATAGTTGTTCCAGAAAAATCCGATATTTTCCTTAAAATGAATACTGTAGTCTTGTATCCAAAGACTGGAACGTATGAGTAATCTTCCTTATTTACAGAAAATAACGTGAGTTTATTTCAATACAAACGCGTATGATATTAGTGAAATCCTCGTAAATTCTTAAGTTTGTTAATACTTTCCGTGAGCTATTATAACCATACTATGACCTAGGAGGCCTGAAAACGACGTTCTTCGGGCGTCGTAGAACTGAAATGACACTTGTCACCACAGACCTGCCGGTCTAGCTGTTGCAAGCAGCTCTGGTGTGGGTTGTCAAGCCCAATATAGATCTATATACAACTATCACGCTCTCCCTCCAGGAGACTCTGGTTACAATACAGGACTTATGATTTATGCGAAGTGAATGTCTCACGAAGTTATTAACGAATTTACACTTAACATAATGAAAGTTTCCCTTTTGTATGAATGTACCCTTCTGAAATGTATGCATTTTGAAATCTATCGTAAACTATACCTATTATAGTTTGTCAAAACAAGGGTAGTAACAGCAAAGTACGTAAATTATACTTAACATAGTTTAATAAAATGTTTGTGTGTAATGGGTATACTTCAATAGTAATACTTTGTTTAATCTATTCTTTATCTAGTAAAAATCCATTTGTTAACTGGTTTATGTCTAGATACTAACACAAGAATGTCATATAATGCAATAATACATAAACACATAATAATATACACCTTGCTCAACATGTTACAAGGTGAAATTGAAATTGCTAGTGCTTTTCTGATTATAACATTTTCTGTAACTGTTATTAGAAAATTTGTAGAAAAATCATGAAATGACCAAATCAAGTTCTGTAACTTCTGGGAGTTTGGAAAATGAGCCTAGTTGGTTCATAAATTTTCCCATAATTTTTAGGGACCTCCAACTTGTGTAACCAAGTCCATAATCACAGACTGGTCCGGATTGATGTTTGAGATGATAGGCAGTTTTGTAAAAATCACCATAAATTATAGAAAAATCGTATGGAGATGTACAAGTAGTCATTTTAAAGCTAAGAAGTGGAACTACTTGCACCTAAAACAGTTTTGAAAACTAAAATGTTTAAGTTGTCCAAAACAGTCTGTGAATGGAGTCCAACTTTTCTGATGAAAGCTGTTAGAAAAATTTAGTTGTGTTCTTGGTGATTCAGCTTGTATTCCCCCCCCCCCCCCCCCCCCCCCCCCCTAAAAACTTAAGAAAACATAAAAATGTAGGGGTATGAACTCACCTTAAGTGTTTTCAGTAGATGATTGTTGAAGAATGGAGGTGTTTAACTCAAGAACACTTGGAGATGCCTTGAAGATTTTTGAGAATCTAGCATCATAGTTATGGAGTTTGTATAAGCTATCAATGATTTGAGTAGAAGGAAGAGTAAAAATCACATGGAGGATGAATTACACTTACCAAGAGTGGAAGAACACTTGATGATCGGCCTTGGGATTCTTGAATTAGAGAGAAAAGTTGGAGAGAAAAATTGGAGTTGGATCTTTGGTGGAATGAAAGTGATTGAAAGAAAATGAGGAGAGAGGTTGAGTGACCAGCCCTAGAACGTGGGGATGGCTTGTGAGAGGGGTAAAAAGTACAAGGAAGTGACAAAGTATGGTGGGGAGGAGTGTGGGTTAATCATGGAGTGGGTATGGGGTTGCTTGTGTCATAAAATAAGGCAAGTCAACACTCCACCTTTGTACTTTACCTACTCTCTTTTGGATAAGGTTTTATCCTTAAAATGTGATTAAATCATTAATTTAGGGGTCTTATATGTTAAAATAAAGTTTTGGGTGAAAATTCCGTGTTAAAACAATTAAAAACGGGTTTAAAACGCGAATTAAATCGAAAACCGGGAGAAAAGGGCTTCCCAGCGAGGCCTCTCGGTCCTAGGCCGAGGTTCGGTCCCTAGGCCGAGGTTCGGTCAGGAAGGTGCTGATTCGGAAGCGAGAGGCTGAGCCAGAAGCGAGAAGCGAAGGGCGAGGGTCCGTCCGAAGGCTCGGTCCGAAGTCAGAAGCGAAGGTCAGAAGGGAAGCTTTGGTCCTCGGTCCGGAGATAAAAGGCGAGAACCGAATGAACTGTAGTGAACAGTACCTTCGGGTTCGGTTAGTGAACAGTACCTTCGGTTCGGTTCCTCTTCATCAGAAGGTTCGGTTCCTAAGAGGACTTTCGGGTCCTAAGAGGGGTTTCGGTTCCTTAAGTCCGTTTTTCGCGTAGGCTTCCGTTTTTGGGCTGTTTTCGCCAAATTCGAGGGTCGGGATGCCCCGAGTGATTATAGAGAGTTGGGAGAGATTTCGAGAGAGATTTGAGAGAGATTCCACATACTCAGAGAGATTTGGGAGAGATTTGACGTACTGGGAGAGATTTCACATACAAAGAGATATTTGGGAGAGATTTCACATACTTAGAGAGATTTGGGAGAGATTTGACATTCTTGGAGAGATTTCGCATACAAAGAGATATTTGGGAGAGATTTCACATACTTAGAGAGATTTGGGAGAGATTTGACATTCTTGGAGAGATTTCGCATACTTAGAGAGATTTGGGAGAGATTTGACATTCTGGGAGAGATTTCACATACAAAGAGATGTTTGGGAGAGATTTCACATACTTAGAGAGATTTGGGAGAGATTTCACATACTTAGAGAGATTTGGGAGAGATTTGACATTCTTGGAGAGATTTCGCATACAAAGAGATATTTGGGAGAGATTTGACATTCTTGGAGAGATTTCGCATACTTAGAGAGATTTGGGAGAGATTTGACATTCTGGGAGAGATTTCACATACAAAGAGATGTTTGGGAGAGATTTCACATACTTAGAGAGATTTGGGAGAGATTTCACATACTTAGAGAGATTTGGGAGAGATTCTTCGATAAGAAGAGATAGAGTGAAAACGATTGAGAGCGTTTTCGTGTGTGATGAATGTGAGTGTCCGGCTTCGAAATGCAAGGTCAGTAAACCCCGTTATGCCATGTTTTAGGATCTTACACACTCCCTATGAGTATGCAACATTGTTTTATTGTTCTTGTTCATTGTTTAGCATTAAGGTTAAAGAAATTTAAACACACGAACTTTCCAAGTGATGTTTTCCCATTAAGATAGTGAGTTATACAGAAATTACATAATACAAACCCTATTATACAAGGTTTAATTGAGTTGACCGGTTTGACTCGTTGACCTTGTCCGGCTTAGACTTGACCCGAATTTGACTATTGTCACATCATCCCCCCGTTAGAGGGAATTTCGTCCCGAAATTTACGCTTTGGCCAGGACTTTAAGAGTTTAGGAAAAGATGCGGGTACTTTTGTTTCATTTGGTCTTCGCGCTCCCAGGTGAACTCAGGTCCTCGTTTAGCGTTCCATCGAACCTTCACGATGGGAATACGACTTTGTTTCGTTCTTTTGACCTCTCGATCCATAATCTCTACTGGCTCCTCTACGAAGTGGAGATTTTCGTTAACTTCGATCTCGTCGAGAGGTATTACAAGTGTCTCGTCGGACAGACACTTCTTCAGGTTCGATACGTGAAAGGTGGGATGTACCTTATCGAGTTCTTGAGGTAATCGAAGTTTGTACGCCACAGGACCAATCCTGGCGAGGATTTCGAACGGTCCAATGTACCTCGGGTTTAGTTTCCCACGTTTACCGAAACGTATCATTCCTTTCCAAGGGGAAACTTTTAGTAACACTCGATCACCAACCTGGAATTCCAAAGGCTTGCGTCGCTTATCCGCGTAACTCTTTTGCCGATATCGGGAGGCCTTCAACCTTTCTCGGATTTGAACAATCTTTTCTGTGGTCTCCCTTATGATTTCAGGACCAGTGAGGGTGCTATTAGGGACTTGCCCCTAGCTATCTGAGTGTCCCCCACTTCAGCCCAACATAAGGGTGATCTGCACTTGCGACCGTAAAGAGCCTCGAATGGAGCAACCTTAATGCTAGTGTGATAGCTGTTATTGTAGGAGAATTCAATCAGCGGCAAATGGGTATCCCATGCTTTACCAAAGTCTATCACACAGGCTCTCAACATGTCTTCTAATGTTTGTATAGTGCGCTCGCTTTGCCCGTCGGTTTGTGGATGGTAGGCTGTACTCATGTCTAGCCTAGTTCCCACGGATTTCTGCAGGGACTGCCAAAATCGCGAAGTGAATCTACTATCTCGGTCGGAGATAATAGATATTGGTACACCATGCAGTCGCACAATCTCCTTGATGTATATCCTGGTTAACTTCTCCATCTTGTCGGTTTCCTTTATTGGCAGGAAGTGCGCAGACTTGGTCAATCTGTCTACGATTACCCATATAGTGTCAAACCCGCCTGAAGTCTTGGGCAACTTGGTTATGAAGTCCATAGTTATCCGTTCCCACTTCCATTCCGGTATATCAGGCTGTTGTAGTAGTCCTGAGGGTTTCTGGTATTCCACCTTGACCTTGGCGCAAGTCAGACACTTGCCCACATATGTAGCAATCTCGGCTTTCATATTCGGCCACCAGTATAACTTTTTGAGATCTAGATACATCTTGTCTGACCCTGGATGGATGGAGTATCGAGTCTTGTGTGCTTCATTCATGACCACGTCTCGGATCCCACCGAACTTCGGTGTCCAGATTCGGTTACTGAGATAACGAGTTCCGTCATCCTTGACTTCTAAGTTCTTATCCATTCCCCTTAATGCCTCACCTGCCACATTCTCTGGTTTCAAGGCTTCTAGTTGAGCTTCCCTGATTTGCGTGGTCAGGTGGGAATGGATGGTCATGGTTAAGGATCTTACTCGGCGGCCCGAATATTCCTTCCTGCTTAGGGCATCAGCCACTACATTGGCCTTGCCCGGGTGGTAGCGATTTTCGCACTCGTAGTCGTTTAGCAGTTCAACCCATCTCCGTTGCCGCATGTTGAGCTCTTTCTGATTGAGGATATGCTGAAGACTTTTGTGATCGGTGAAGATGGTGCATTTTGTGCCGTAGAGGTAGTGTCTCCAGATCTTTAAGGCGAACACTACCGCCCCCAGTTCAAGGTCATGGGTAGTGTAATTAACTTCGTATGTTTTAAGTTGTCTTGACGCGTAGGAGATGACTTTCCCTCTCTGCATGAGCACGCATCCGAGGCCGTGATTTGAAGCATCGCAATATACCACGAAGTCATCAGTTCCTTCTGGAAGAGACAAAACCGGTGCGCTGCATAGGGCTTGTTTTAATGTCTGGAAAGCGGCTTCTTGTTTATCTCCCCACTTAAATACCACATCTTTTTGAGTCAGGGTGGTGAGTGGTTTGGCGATCTTGGAGAAGTTTTGTATGAATCTTCGGTAGTAGCCGGCGAGCCCTAATGTCGAATTTCCGTCGGCGTTGTAGGTGCTGACCAGTTTTTGATAGCTTTGATTTTAGCGGGATCCACGTGTATCCCCTTCTCGCTAACCACATGGCCAAGAAAATTCACTTCTCTAATCCAGAATTCGCATTTAGAGAATTTGGCGTAAAGCTTCTCAGCCCTCAGTGTTTCCAAGATTAGCCGGAGATGTTGACGGTGCTCTCCCTCGCTTCGGGAGTAGATCAAAATATCGTCGATGAATACAATCACGAATTTGTCTAAGTAGGGTCGACACACTCGATTCATCAGGTCCATAAATACTGCCGGTGCGTTCGTTAATCCGAAGGGCATTACCACAAACTCATAGTGCCCGTAGCGAGTTCTGAACGCAGACTTGGGAATATCCTCTTCTTGAACTCGTAGTTGATGATAACCCGACCTCAGGTCGATTTTTGAAAAGTAGCTTGCTCCTTGGAGTTGGTCGAAGAGGTCATCGATTCGGGGTAAGGGATATCGGTTCTTGATAGTGAGTTTGTTTAGCTCCCGGTAGTCTATGCACATGCGAAAAGATCCGTCCTTCTTCTTTACAAACAGGACCGGTGCTCCCCAGGGTGAGAAGCTTGGCCTGATAAATCCTTTGCTCAACAGTTCATTTAGCTGGCTGGAAAGTTCTTGCATTTCTGCCGGTGCCAAGCGGTATGGAGCCTTGGCGACGGGGGTAGCTCCTGGGATTAAGTCGATCCGGAATTCGACTTGTCGTGCGAAGGGTACACCTGGAAGATCTTCGGGGAATACATCGGGATAGTTGCACACCTCAGGAATGTCGTTGATATCCTTCACCGCTTGTTTCGTATCTACTACGTGGGCTAGAAATGCGTGGTACTCCTTTCGGAGATACTTTTGGGCCTTGACGCAAGAGATGACTTGCAAACTTGAACTGGGTTTGTCGCCATAGATGAAGAGGGTTTCGCCATTTGGCAGATTAAGGCGAACGGCCCTTTCGTAACATAGAATGTCGACACGATGGGAACTTAACCAATCCATACCGATGATTATGTCAAAGCATTTTATTGTGACCGGCATCAGGTCTACTTTAAACGAATGGTTGTTTAGAGTGAGGGTACACCCTGAGTATATATCATTAGTGTGCTCTTCCTTCCCATTAGCCATTTCTACTACGTATGTATCTTTTAATGAATGAGGGGTTTGTTTTAGTAATTGTTTGAATTCATGGCTCACAAAACTCCTCTCTGCTCCACTATCAAATAGTACGCATGCATATGTGTTATTGAGGAGAAACGTACCAGAAACCACCGAGGGGTCCTTGACTGCTTCTCCGTGTCCCATCGTCAGGACTCTCCCTACACCACCAACATTAGGAGCTTGTGCCTTGGGGCAGTTTCTCCTGAAGTGTCCTGCTTCACCACATTCATAGCAGGTTTGGCTTGCCCCCGAATTGGCAACTTGGTTGTTCGGTCGTGTTGGCGCCTTACAGAAACGAGCGGTATGCCCTTTCTTGTCGCAGTTTTTGCAGTGCATTTCCCGACAAGCACCCTTGTGGTGGTAGTTGCACTTGTTGCACTTGGGGAGATTTCCAGCGTATGGCTTTGGTGGCGCTGGAGCGGTAGCAGTAGTGGCTGCACGGACAACAATAATCTGTTGCTTCTTTGTGGGGTCCTGCGTCGGTTGTTTCTTTTTACTGTTCCAGAACTTTCTCTTGTTGTTCCCTCCTTTTGTTTGGTCGGTGGTGGCGACCCTGATGCCACGGCTGGCCCTATGATCGATAAGTTGTTGTGCCAATTCCTTGGCACTTTCGAAGGTAGTAGGTTTCGAGGCCAAAACACTATCATGAATCTGGGATGATAGCCCCCAAAGGTATCGTTCTACCTTTTTCTCCTCCGGAGTGACCATTGCAGGACAGAGGAGTGCTAGGTCATTGAATCGGGCAGTATAAGCTTCGAGATCCGTCCCCGACATCTTGAGATTCCAGAGTTCTTCTTCGAGTTTTTGTATTTCTCCCCTCGGGCAATACTCCTTTAACATCAATGCTTTTAAGTTTTCCCAGCCTATGGAGTTTGCCACTGAAGGAGTAAGTGACTTAACTCGGCCATTCCACCAAGTAAGAGCTTTTCTGGTGAAAGTGAATGCCGCATACTTGACTTTGCTCGCTTCGGGACAAGCACAGATTTCGAAGACTGCTTCGGTCCTTTCGAACCATTGCATCAGCGCTATGACGCCCCCGCTTCCGTCGAAAAGATCGGGTTTACCATTCGTGAAGTCTTTGTAAGAACACTCCTTAGTACGCCCCGTGCTGTCCCCCTGATTCGAGTTAGTATTCCCGGATCCGGAACCGCCGGAACCATTTGTGCCCATTTGCGACATTGCTGCCGCCACGGCTGCTGTTACTGCAACCTGAAACATCACAGGATCAAACTCCGGAGGTGGTGGCGGAGGGGGTGGTGCTGAGTTTCCGGAAGGTCTTGGTCTTTTCCTTGGTGGCATGGTTCTGACATAAAAAAAAAATAAAAAGAAAGACTTATCGGTAAGACTTCAATGGTGATAACGAGTCGAGCGTTACTTGTTTCATCTCAATTGTATTTTGTCCGAGTTTATTAATTTAGAAGGTAATTCATCACAAAGTTTATGCAATCAAACTTATGAATTAAATAGTGTTGACCCGAGCAGAGTCATGTGCTTGGTTCGTGTCAGCATCCATGGAAGTAAAATACATGCCACATTCATTGAGAATTTGTTAGTACATATTGTTTTGAGGAATTTGACCTCATAAGGGTCTACATTACATCATAATAAAAGATAAAGTTTTGGCAGTACAAAAGCCCTTTTGGCTAGCGTGATTACTTAGTCGCGAGTTCAACCTATTCGCAATAAAGAGTAGCGCCAACGCATACTCGAAATCTTAGATTTACAACAAAATCTAAGTAGCGCGAACACTACTCGTGGCGGGTAGCATCTGATCCATGGCGGCCCTGGGATGAGGTCAAGGCCCCCTGAAGTTCCGCAATCCGGCGTTCGGCCGCGATCACTCTCTCCTCGAGAGCTGCGTGCCTCTCCTGGTACTCCCTTACCTCCGCTCGAGCAGCGGTAAGGTCCTCGATGAGTTGGTCCAATGGATAGAAGTCCCTCTCCAAACCCCGGGTGCGTGCATCGATGGCTGCCGTAATAGCGATGAGATTTCGAACCTGGTCTGCCATTTCCCTACTCTGGTTCCCCAAGTTCGTGATGTGCTGGGTCATAACGGGGAGAGCTCTGTCAGCCGGTCCCCCGTGACTGAGGTCATAGTAACCTCGTTGGTCGCCATAGGGTGACCTCTGGCATTGTTGCCGGCTCCACCTCTCGATCATGGTTGCCCAACGGGGCTCAGGCCCGTTGTGCCCCCAGCGGTTTGCAGGTACCCTCGCAATGTAAGGAGGGTTGAAGACTTCCTCCTCTGGCTCTTCTTCACCTTCATCCTCATCCATGTCCACCTCGTCGTCTTCCTCTTCTTCTTCTTCTTCTTCGTCTACCTCCTCTTCTTCTTCTTCGGGTTCTTCTTCGGGATCCTCTTCGGGATCCTCTTCAATCAGCTCTTCGGGCTCTTCCTCAATCCAGCTGGCATTTCCCTGGTTGGGAAAGTATGGATCTCCTGGTAGGTGAAATCCTGCCATGTCGTCTGCGCGAGAATAGAGGGGTAAGAAGCAGATAGCGGTAGATATTAATAATATTGCGATATAGCAACATACAAATACTCCTATAGTTTTTTTTTAAATGTTTAGATTTGGTTCTTATAACACTCTTTGTAGGGTGAAGTTAGGTTATTAGACTTGTTGCCCTCCTACGACTATCCCCCGATATGAGTAAGTCACTTCCCGGACTAATATAGTTGATCAGGCTATATCCTTCCCAAAACTGATTACTCATACCAAGGCATACTCGTAGCATTCAACTCCTCTTCTTTTAGTTTATGTTCTTCTAGTTATGACACTACGCGAGTATGAAATGCATGTAGGTATACTTTTAAACAAGAACTATTCGTTTTCTAAAAGTATAACCAGTTAGAATGTTTTAAAATCAGAGACTCTTAGTCCCAAATGTGTTTATAGTTTGTATATCCTATGTTGTTTGATATACTTAATTCACTATAAACCGTGCTCTGATACCAATCTGTCACACCCCCAGACCAAGGATGGCGGAAACGTCCGAGGGTGGAGGACTTCATGTATAGTATCATAACAACAATGGTAATAGTGATGAAAGTAAACACAACCAACATATATATAATTGAAAGAGTTACATCATTGTATGAATTACATGTTTCAAAATCAATTACAATATGTTGACAAAATATGATAAGTTTGACGCCTCAACGTCCCATCCTCAAAAGTACTTTGTTACCTGTTTAGCGATTTCCTGAGAATACAAGTAGTTTAAAAAAAAATGTCAACACAATGGTTGGTGAGTTCATAAGTTTTTGTATATAATTATGAAAAACCTTGTCATGTAATTGTATAGTTGTTCCAGAAAAATCCGATATTTTCCTTAAAATGAATACTGTAGTCTTGTATCCAAAGACTGGAACGTATGAGTAATCTTCCTTATTTACAGAAAATAACGTGAGTTTATTTCAATACAAACGCGTATGATATTAGTGAAATCCTCGTAAATTCTTAAGTTTGTTAATACTTTCCGTGAGCTATTATAACCATACTATGACCTAGGAGGCCTGAAAACGACGTTCTTCGGGCGTCGTAGAACTGAAATGACACTTGTCACCACAGACCTGCCGGTCTAGCTGTTGCAAGCAGCTCTGGTGTGGGTTGTCAAGCCCAATATAGATCTATATACAACTATCACGCTCTCCCTCCAGGAGACTCTGGTTACAATACAGGACTTATGATTTATGCGAAGTGAATGTCTCACGAAGTTATTAACGAATTTACACTTAACATAATGAAAGTTTCCCTTTTGTATGAATGTACCCTTCTGAAATGTATGCATTTTGAAATCTATCGTAAACTATACCTATTATAGTTTGTCAAAACAAGGGTAGTAACAGCAAAGTACGTAAATTATACTTAACATAGTTTAATAAAATGTTTGTGTGTAATGGGTATACTTCAATAGTAATACTTTGTTTAATCTATTCTTTATCTAGTAAAAATCCATTTGTTAACTGGTTTATGTCTAGATACTAACACAAGAATGTCATATAATGCAATAATACATAAACACATAATAATATACACCTTGCTCAACATGTTACAAGGTGAAATTGAAATTGCTAGTGCTTTTCTGATTATAACATTTTCTGTAACTGTTATTAGAAAATTTGTAGAAAAATCATGAAATGACCAAATCAAGTTCTGTAACTTCTGGGAGTTTGGAAAATGAGCCTAGTTGGTTCATAAATTTTCCCATAATTTTTAGGGACCTCCAACTTGTGTAACCAAGTCCATAATCACAGACTGGTCCGGATTGATGTTTGAGATGATAGGCAGTTTTGTAAAAATCACCATAAATTATAGAAAAATCGTATGGAGATGTACAAGTAGTCATTTTAAAGCTAAGAAGTGGAACTACTTGCACCTAAAACAGTTTTGAAAACTAAAATGTTTAAGTTGTCCAAAACAGTCTGTGAATGGAGTCCAACTTTTCTGATGAAAGCTGTTAGAAAAATTTAGTTGTGTTCTTGGTGATTCAGCTTGTATTCCCCCCCCCCCCCCCCCCCCCCCCCCCTAAAAACTTAAGAAAACATAAAAATGTAGGGGTATGAACTCACCTTAAGTGTTTTCAGTAGATGATTGTTGAAGAATGGAGGTGTTTAACTCAAGAACACTTGGAGATGCCTTGAAGATTTTTGAGAATCTAGCATCATAGTTATGGAGTTTGTATAAGCTATCAATGATTTGAGTAGAAGGAAGAGTAAAAATCACATGGAGGATGAATTACACTTACCAAGAGTGGAAGAACACTTGATGATCGGCCTTGGGATTCTTGAATTAGAGAGAAAAGTTGGAGAGAAAAATTGGAGTTGGATCTTTGGTGGAATGAAAGTGATTGAAAGAAAATGAGGAGAGAGGTTGAGTGACCAGCCCTAGAACGTGGGGATGGCTTGTGAGAGGGGTAAAAAGTACAAGGAAGTGACAAAGTATGGTGGGGAGGAGTGTGGGTTAATCATGGAGTGGGTATGGGGTTGCTTGTGTCATAAAATAAGGCAAGTCAACACTCCACCTTTGTACTTTACCTACTCTCTTTTGGATAAGGTTTTATCCTTAAAATGTGATTAAATCATTAATTTAGGGGTCTTATATGTTAAAATAAAGTTTTGGGTGAAAATTCCGTGTTAAAACAATTAAAAACGGGTTTAAAACGCGAATTAAATCGAAAACCGGGAGAAAAGGGCTTCCCAGCGAGGCCTCTCGGTCCTAGGCCGAGGTTCGGTCCCTAGGCCGAGGTTCGGTCAGGAAGGTGCTGATTCGGAAGCGAGAGGCTGAGCCAGAAGCGAGAAGCGAAGGGCGAGGGTCCGTCCGAAGGCTCGGTCCGAAGTCAGAAGCGAAGGTCAGAAGGGAAGCTTTGGTCCTCGGTCCGGAGATAAAAGGCGAGAACCGAATGAACTGTAGTGAACAGTACCTTCGGGTTCGGTTAGTGAACAGTACCTTCGGTTCGGTTCCTCTTCATCAGAAGGTTCGGTTCCTAAGAGGACTTTCGGGTCCTAAGAGGGGTTTCGGTTCCTTAAGTCCGTTTTTCGCGTAGGCTTCCGTTTTTGGGCTGTTTTCGCCAAATTCGAGGGTCGGGATGCCCCGAGTGATTATAGAGAGTTGGGAGAGATTTCGAGAGAGATTTGAGAGAGATTCCACATACTCAGAGAGATTTGGGAGAGATTTGACGTACTGGGAGAGATTTCACATACAAAGAGATATTTGGGAGAGATTTCACATACTTAGAGAGATTTGGGAGAGATTTGACATTCTTGGAGAGATTTCGCATACAAAGAGATATTTGGGAGAGATTTCACATACTTAGAGAGATTTGGGAGAGATTTGACATTCTTGGAGAGATTTCGCATACTTAGAGAGATTTGGGAGAGATTTGACATTCTGGGAGAGATTTCACATACAAAGAGATGTTTGGGAGAGATTTCACATACTTAGAGAGATTTGGGAGAGATTTCACATACTTAGAGAGATTTGGGAGAGATTTGACATTCTTGGAGAGATTTCGCATACAAAGAGATATTTGGGAGAGATTTGACATTCTTGGAGAGATTTCGCATACTTAGAGAGATTTGGGAGAGATTTGACATTCTGGGAGAGATTTCACATACAAAGAGATGTTTGGGAGAGATTTCACATACTTAGAGAGATTTGGGAGAGATTTCACATACTTAGAGAGATTTGGGAGAGATTCTTCGATAAGAAGAGATAGAGTGAAAACGATTGAGAGCGTTTTCGTGTGTGATGAATGTGAGTGTCCGGCTTCGAAATGCAAGGTCAGTAAACCCCGTTATGCCATGTTTTAGGATCTTACACACTCCCTATGAGTATGCAACATTGTTTTATTGTTCTTGTTCATTGTTTAGCATTAAGGTTAAAGAAATTTAAACACACGAACTTTCCAAGTGATGTTTTCCCATTAAGATAGTGAGTTATACAGAAATTACATAATACAAACCCTATTATACAAGGTTTAATTGAGTTGACCGGTTTGACTCGTTGACCTTGTCCGGCTTAGACTTGACCCGAATTTGACTATTGTCACATCATCCCCCCGTTAGAGGGAATTTCGTCCCGAAATTTACGCTTTGGCCAGGACTTTAAGAGTTTAGGAAAAGATGCGGGTACTTTTGTTTCATTTGGTCTTCGCGCTCCCAGGTGAACTCAGGTCCTCGTTTAGCGTTCCATCGAACCTTCACGATGGGAATACGACTTTGTTTCGTTCTTTTGACCTCTCGATCCATAATCTCTACTGGCTCCTCTACGAAGTGGAGATTTTCGTTAACTTCGATCTCGTCGAGAGGTATTACAAGTGTCTCGTCGGACAGACACTTCTTCAGGTTCGATACGTGAAAGGTGGGATGTACCTTATCGAGTTCTTGAGGTAATCGAAGTTTGTACGCCACAGGACCAATCCTGGCGAGGATTTCGAACGGTCCAATGTACCTCGGGTTTAGTTTCCCACGTTTACCGAAACGTATCATTCCTTTCCAAGGGGAAACTTTTAGTAACACTCGATCACCAACCTGGAATTCCAAAGGCTTGCGTCGCTTATCCGCGTAACTCTTTTGCCGATATCGGGAGGCCTTCAGCCTTTCTCGGATTTGAACAATCTTTTCTGTGGTCTCCCTTATGATTTCAGGACCAGTGAGGGTGCTATTAGGGACTTGCCCCTAGCTATCTGAGTGTCCCCCACTTCAGCCCAACATAAGGGTGATCTGCACTTGCGACCGTAAAGAGCCTCGAATGGAGCAACCTTAATGCTAGTGTGATAGCTGTTATTGTAGGAGAATTCAATCAGCGGCAAATGGGTATCCCATGCTTTACCAAAGTCTATCACACAGGCTCTCAACATGTCTTCTAATGTTTGTATAGTGCGCTCGCTTTGCCCGTCGGTTTGTGGATGGTAGGCTGTACTCATGTCTAGCCTAGTTCCCACGGATTTCTGCAGGGACTGCCAAAATCGCGAAGTGAATCTACTATCTCGGTCGGAGATAATAGATATTGGTACACCATGCAGTCGCACAATCTCCTTGATGTATATCCTGGTTAACTTCTCCATCTTGTCGGTTTCCTTTATTGGCAGGAAGTGCGCAGACTTGGTCAATCTGTCTACGATTACCCATATAGTGTCAAACCCGCCTGAAGTCTTGGGCAACTTGGTTATGAAGTCCATAGTTATCCGTTCCCACTTCCATTCCAGTATATCAGGCTGTTGTAGTAGTCCTGAGGGTTTCTGGTATTCCACCTTGACCTTGGCGCAAGTCAGACACTTGCCCACATATGTAGCAATCTCGGCTTTCATATTCGGCCACCAGTATAACTTTTTGAGATCTAGATACATCTTGTCTGACCCTGGATGGATGGAGTATCGAGTCTTGTGTGCTTCATTCATGACCACGTCTCGGATCCCACCGAACTTCGGTGTCCAGATTCGGTTACTGAGATAACGAGTTCCGTCATCCTTGACTTCTAAGTTCTTATCCATTCCCCTTAATGCCTCACCTGCCACATTCTCTGGTTTCAAGGCTTCTAGTTGAGCTTCCCTGATTTGCGTGGTCAGGTGGGAATGGATGGTCATGGTTAAGGATCTTACTCGGCGGCCCGAATATTCCTTCCTGCTTAGGGCATCAGCCACTACATTGGCCTTGCCCGGGTGGTAGCGATTTTCGCACTCGTAGTCGTTTAGCAGTTCAACCCATCTCCGTTGCCGCATGTTGAGCTCTTTCTGATTGAGGATATGCTGAAGACTTTTGTGATCGGTGAAGATGGTGCATTTTGTGCCGTAGAGGTAGTGTCTCCAGATCTTTAAGGCGAACACTACCGCCCCCAGTTCAAGGTCATGGGTAGTGTAATTAACTTCGTATGTTTTAAGTTGTCTTGACGCGTAGGAGATGACTTTCCCTCTCTGCATGAGCACGCATCCGAGGCCGTGATTTGAAGCATCGCAATATACCACGAAGTCATCAGTTCCTTCTGGAAGAGACAAAACTGGTGCGCTGCATAGGGCTTGTTTTAATGTCTGGAAAGCGGCTTCTTGTTTATCTCCCCACTTAAATACCACATCTTTTTGAGTCAGGGTGGTGAGTGGTTTGGCGATCTTGGAGAAGTTTTGTATGAATCTTCGGTAGTAGCCGGCGAGCCCTAATGTCGAATTTCCGTCGGCGTTGTAGGTGCTGACCAGTTTTTGATAGCTTTGATTTTAGCGGGATCCACGTGTATCCCCTTCTCGCTAACCACATGGCCAAGAAAATTCACTTCTCTAATCCAGAATTCGCATTTAGAGAATTTGGCGTAAAGCTTCTCAGCCCTCAGTGTTTCCAAGATTAGCCGGAGATGTTGACGGTGCTCTCCCTCGCTTCGGGAGTAGATCAAAATATCGTCGATGAATACAATCACGAATTTGTCTAAGTAGGGTCGACACACTCGATTCATCAGGTCCATAAATACTGCCGGTGCGTTCGTTAATCCGAAGGGCATTACCACAAACTCATAGTGCCCGTAGCGAGTTCTGAACGCAGACTTGGGAATATCCTCTTCTTGAACTCGTAGTTGATGATAACCCGACCTCAGGTCGATTTTTGAAAAGTAGCTTGCTCCTTGGAGTTGGTCGAAGAGGTCATCGATTCGGGGTAAGGGATATCGGTTCTTGATAGTGAGTTTGTTTAGCTCCCGGTAGTCTATGCACATGCGAAAAGATCCGTCCTTCTTCTTTACAAACAGGACCGGTGCTCCCCAGGGTGAGAAGCTTGGCCTGATAAATCCTTTGCTCAACAGTTCATTTAGCTGGCTGGAAAGTTCTTGCATTTCTGCCGGTGCCAAGCGGTATGGAGCCTTGGCGACGGGGGTAGCTCCTGGGATTAAGTCGATCCGGAATTCGACTTGTCGTGCGAAGGGTACACCTGGAAGATCTTCGGGGAATACATCGGGATAGTTGCACACCTCAGGAATGTCGTTGATATCCTTCACCGCTTGTTTCGTATCTACTACGTGGGCTAGAAATGCGTGGTACTCCTTTCGGAGATACTTTTGGGCCTTGACGCAAGAGATGACTTGCAAACTTGAACTGGGTTTGTCGCCATAGATGAAGAGGGTTTCGCCATTTGGCAGATTAAGGCGAACGGCCCTTTCGTAACATAGAATGTCGACACGATGGGAACTTAACCAATCCATACCGATGATTATGTCAAAGCATTTTATTGTGACCGGCATCAGGTCTACTTTAAACGAATGGTTGTTTAGAGTGAGGGTACACCCTGAGTATATATCATTAGTGTGCTCTTCCTTCCCATTAGCCATTTCTACTACGTATGTATCTTTTAATGAATGAGGGGTTTGTTTTAGTAATTGTTTGAATTCATGGCTCACAAAACTCCTCTCTGCTCCACTATCAAATAGTACGCATGCATATGTGTTATTGAGGAGAAACGTACCAGAAACCACCGAGGGGTCCTTGACTGCTTCTCCGTGTCCCATCGTCAGGACTCTCCCTACACCACCAACATTAGGAGCTTGTGCCTTGGGGCAGTTTCTCCTGAAGTGTCCTGCTTCACCACATTCATAGCAGGTTTGGCTTGCCCCCGAATTGGCAACTTGGTTGTTCGGTCGTGTTGGCGCCTTACAGAAACGAGCGGTATGCCCTTTCTTGTCGCAGTTTTTGCAGTGCATTTCCCGACAAGCACCCTTGTGGTGGTAGTTGCACTTGTTGCACTTGGGGAGATTTCCAGCGTATGGCTTTGGTGGCGCTGGAGCGGTAGCAGTAGTGGCTGCACGGACAACAATAATCTGTTGCTTCTTTGTGGGGTCCTGCGTCGGTTGTTTCTTTTTACTGTTCCAGAACTTTCTCTTGTTGTTCCCTCCTTTTGTTTGGTCGGTGGTGGCGACCCTGATGCCACGGCTGGCCCTATGATCGATAAGTTGTTGTGCCAATTCCTTGGCACTTTCGAAGGTAGTAGGTTTCGAGGCCAAAACACTATCATGAATCTGGGATGATAGCCCCCAAAGGTATCGTTCTACCTTTTTCTCCTCCGGAGTGACCATTGCAGGACAGAGGAGTGCTAGGTCATTGAATCGGGCAGTATAAGCTTCGAGATCCGTCCCCGACATCTTGAGATTCCAGAGTTCTTCTTCGAGTTTTTGTATTTCTCCCCTCGGGCAATACTCCTTTAACATCAATGCTTTTAAGTTTTCCCAGCCTATGGAGTTTGCCACTGAAGGAGTAAGTGACTTAACTCGGCCATTCCACCAAGTAAGAGCTTTTCTGGTGAAAGTGAATGCCGCATACTTGACTTTGCTCGCTTCGGGACAAGCACAGATTTCGAAGACTGCTTCGGTCCTTTCGAACCATTGCATCAGCGCTATGACGCCCCCGCTTCCGTCGAAAAGATCGGGTTTACCATTCGTGAAGTCTTTGTAAGAACACTCCTTAGTACGCCCCGTGCTGTCCCCCTGATTCGAGTTAGTATTCCCGGATCCGGAACCGCCGGAACCATTTGTGCCCATTTGCGACATTGCTGCCGCCACGGCTGCTGTTACTGCAACCTGAAACATCACAGGATCAAACTCCGGAGGTGGTGGCGGAGGGGGTGGTGCTGAGTTTCCGGAAGGTCTTGGTCTTTTCCTTGGTGGCATGGTTCTGACATAAAAAAAAAATAAAAAGAAAGACTTATCGGTAAGACTTCAATGGTGATAACGAGTCGAGCGTTACTTGTTTCATCTCAATTGTATTTTGTCCGAGTTTATTAATTTAGAAGGTAATTCATCACAAAGTTTATGCAATCAAACTTATGAATTAAATAGTGTTGACCCGAGCAGAGTCATGTGCTTGGTTCGTGTCAGCATCCATGGAAGTAAAATACATGCCACATTCATTGAGAATTTGTTAGTACATATTGTTTTGAGGAATTTGACCTCATAAGGGTCTACATTACATCATAATAAAAGATAAAGTTTTGGCAGTACAAAAGCCCTTTTGGCTAGCGTGATTACTTAGTCGCGAGTTCAACCTATTCGCAATAAAGAGTAGCGCCAACGCATACTCGAAATCTTAGATTTACAACAAAATCTAAGTAGCGCGAACACTACTCGTGGCGGGTAGCATCTGATCCATGGCGGCCCTGGGATGAGGTCAAGGCCCCCTGAAGTTCCGCAATCCGGCGTTCGGCCGCGATCACTCTCTCCTCGAGAGCTGCGTGCCTCTCCTGGTACTCCCTTACCTCCGCTCGAGCAGCGGTAAGGTCCTCGATGAGTTGGTCCAATGGATAGAAGTCCCTCTCCAAACCCCGGGTGCGTGCATCGATGGCTGCCGTAATAGCGATGAGATTTCGAACCTGGTCTGCCATTTCCCTACTCTGGTTCCCCAAGTTCGTGATGTGCTGGGTCATAACGGGGAGAGCTCTGTCAGCCGGTCCCCCGTGACTGAGGTCATAGTAACCTCGTTGGTCGCCATAGGGTGACCTCTGGCATTGTTGCCGGCTCCACCTCTCGATCATGGTTGCCCAACGGGGCTCAGGCCCGTTGTGCCCCCAGCGGTTTGCAGGTACCCTCGCAATGTAAGGAGGGTTGAAGACTTCCTCCTCTGGCTCTTCTTCACCTTCATCCTCATCCATGTCCACCTCGTCGTCTTCCTCTTCTTCTTCTTCTTCTTCGTCTACCTCCTCTTCTTCTTCTTCGGGTTCTTCTTCGGGATCCTCTTCGGGATCCTCTTCAATCAGCTCTTCGGGCTCTTCCTCAATCCAGCTGGCATTTCCCTGGTTGGGAAAGTATGGATCTCCTGGTAGGTGAAATCCTGCCATGTCGTCTGCGCGAGAATAGAGGGGTAAGAAGCAGATAGCGGTAGATATTAATAATATTGCGATATAGCAACATACAAATACTCCTATAGTTTTTTTTTAAATGTTTAGATTTGGTTCTTATAACACTCTTTGTAGGGTGAAGTTAGGTTATTAGACTTGTTGCCCTCCTACGACTATCCCCCGATATGAGTAAGTCACTTCCCGGACTAATATAGTTGATCAGGCTATATCCTTCCCAAAACTGATTACTCATACCAAGGCATACTCGTAGCATTCAACTCCTCTTCTTTTAGTTTATGTTCTTCTAGTTATGACACTACGCGAGTATGAAATGCATGTAGGTATACTTTTAAACAAGAACTATTCGTTTTCTAAAAGTATAACCAGTTAGAATGTTTTAAAATCAGAGACTCTTAGTCCCAAATGTGTTTATAGTTTGTATATCCTATGTTGTTTGATATACTTAATTCACTATAAACCGTGCTCTGATACCAATCTGTCACACCCCCAGACCAAGGATGGCGGAAACGTCCGAGGGTGGAGGACTTCATGTATAGTATCATAACAACAATGGTAATAGTGATGAAAGTAAACACAACCAACATATATATAATTGAAAGAGTTACATCATTGTATGAATTACATGTTTCAAAATCAATTACAATATGTTGACAAAATATGATAAGTTTGACGCCTCAACGTCCCATCCTCAAAAGTACTTTGTTACCTGTTTAGCGATTTCCTGAGAATACAAGTAGTTTAAAAAAAAATGTCAACACAATGGTTGGTGAGTTCATAAGTTTTTGTATATAATTATGAAAAACCTTGTCATGTAATTGTATAGTTGTTCCAGAAAAATCCGATATTTTCCTTAAAATGAATACTGTAGTCTTGTATCCAAAGACTGGAACGTATGAGTAATCTTCCTTATTTACAGAAAATAACGTGAGTTTATTTCAATACAAACGCGTATGATATTAGTGAAATCCTCGTAAATTCTTAAGTTTGTTAATACTTTCCGTGAGCTATTATAACCATACTATGACCTAGGAGGCCTGAAAACGACGTTCTTCGGGCGTCGTAGAACTGAAATGACACTTGTCACCACAGACCTGCCGGTCTAGCTGTTGCAAGCAGCTCTGGTGTGGGTTGTCAAGCCCAATATAGATCTATATACAACTATCACGCTCTCCCTCCAGGAGACTCTGGTTACAATACAGGACTTATGATTTATGCGAAGTGAATGTCTCACGAAGTTATTAACGAATTTACACTTAACATAATGAAAGTTTCCCTTTTGTATGAATGTACCCTTCTGAAATGTATGCATTTTGAAATCTATCGTAAACTATACCTATTATAGTTTGTCAAAACAAGGGTAGTAACAGCAAAGTACGTAAATTATACTTAACATAGTTTAATAAAATGTTTGTGTGTAATGGGTATACTTCAATAGTAATACTTTGTTTAATCTATTCTTTATCTAGTAAAAATCCATTTGTTAACTGGTTTATGTCTAGATACTAACACAAGAATGTCATATAATGCAATAATACATAAACACATAATAATATACACCTTGCTCAACATGTTACAAGGTGAAATTGAAATTGCTAGTGCTTTTCTGATTATAACATTTTCTGTAACTGTTATTAGAAAATTTGTAGAAAAATCATGAAATGACCAAATCAAGTTCTGTAACTTCTGGGAGTTTGGAAAATGAGCCTAGTTGGTTCATAAATTTTCCCATAATTTTTAGGGACCTCCAACTTGTGTAACCAAGTCCATAATCACAGACTGGTCCGGATTGATGTTTGAGATGATAGGCAGTTTTGTAAAAATCACCATAAATTATAGAAAAATCGTATGGAGATGTACAAGTAGTCATTTTAAAGCTAAGAAGTGGAACTACTTGCACCTAAAACAGTTTTGAAAACTAAAATGTTTAAGTTGTCCAAAACAGTCTGTGAATGGAGTCCAACTTTTCTGATGAAAGCTGTTAGAAAAATTTAGTTGTGTTCTTGGTGATTCAGCTTGTATTCCCCCCCCCCCCCCCCCCCCTAAAAACTTAAGAAAACATAAAAATGTAGGGGTATGAACTCACCTTAAGTGTTTTCAATAGATGATTGTTGAAGAATGGAGGTGTTTAACTCAAGAACACTTGGAGATGCCTTGAAGATTTTTGAGAATCTAGCATCATAGTTATGGAGTTTGTATAAGCTATCAATGATTTGAGTAGAAGGAAGAGTAAAAATCACATGGAGGATGAATTACACTTACCAAGAGTGGAAGAACACTTGATGATCGGCCTTGGGATTCTTGAATTAGAGAGAAAAGTTGGAGAGAAAAATTGGAGTTGGATCTTTGGTGGAATGAAAGTGATTGAAAGAAAATGAGGAGAGAGGTTGAGTGACCAGCCCTAGAACGTGGGGATGGCTTGTGAGAGGGGTAAAAAGTACAAGGAAGTGACAAAGTATGGTGGGGAGGAGTGTGGGTTAATCATGGAGTGGGTATGGGGTTGCTTGTGTCATAAAATAAGGCAAGTCAACACTCCACCTTTGTACTTTACCTACTCTCTTTTGGATAAGGTTTTATCCTTAAAATGTGATTAAATCATTAATTTAGGGGTCTTATATGTTAAAATAAAGTTTTGGGTGAAAATTCCGTGTTAAAACAATTAAAAACGGGTTTAAAACGCGAATTAAATCGAAAACCGGGAGAAAAGGGCTTCCCAGCGAGGCCTCTCGGTCCTAGGCCGAGGTTCGGTCCCTAGGCCGAGGTTCGGTTAGGAAGGTGCTGATTCGGAAGCGAGAGGCTGAGCCAGAAGCGAGAAGCGAAGGGCGAGGGTCCGTCCGAAGGCTCGGTCCGAAGTCAGAAGCGAAGGTCAGAAGGGAAGCTTTGGTCCTCGGTCCGGAGATAAAAGGCGAGAACCGAATGAACTGTAGTGAACAGTACCTTCGGGTTCGGTTAGTGAACAGTACCTTCGGTTCGGTTCCTCTTCATCAGAAGGTTCGGTTCCTCTTCATCAGAAGGTTCGGTTCCTAAGAGGACTTTCGGGTCCTAAGAGGGGTTTCGGTTCCTTAAGTCCGTTTTTCGCGTAGGCTTCCGTTTTTGGGCTGTTTTCGCCAAATTCGAGGGTCGGGATGCCCCGAGTGATTATAGAGAGTTGGGAGAGATTTCGAGAGAGATTTGAGAGAGATTCCACATACTCAGAGAGATTTGGGAGAGATTTGACGTACTGGGAGAGATTTCACATACAAAGAGATATTTGGGAGAGATTTCACATACTTAGAGAGATTTGGGAGAGATTTGACATTCTTGGAGAGATTTCGCATACAAAGAGATATTTGGGAGAGATTTCACATACTTAGAGAGATTTGGGAGAGATTTGACATTCTTGGAGAGATTTCGCATACTTAGAGAGATTTGGGAGAGATTTGACATTCTGGGAGAGATTTCACATACAAAGAGATGTTTGGGAGAGATTTCACATACTTAGAGAGATTTGGGAGAGATTTCACATACTTAGAGAGATTTGGGAGAGATTTGACATTCTTGGAGAGATTTCGCATACAAAGAGATATTTGGGAGAGATTTGACATTCTTGGAGAGATTTCGCATACTTAGAGAGATTTGGGAGAGATTTGACATTCTGGGAGAGATTTCACATACAAAGAGATGTTTGGGAGAGATTTCACATACTTAGAGAGATTTGGGAGAGATTTCACATACTTAGAGAGATTTGGGAGAGATTCTTCGATAAGAAGAGATAGAGTGAAAACGATTGAGAGCGTTTTCGTGTGTGATGAATGTGAGTGTCCGGCTTCGAAATGCAAGGTCAGTAAACCCCGTTATGCCATGTTTTAGGATCTTACACACTCCCTATGAGTATGCAACATTGTTTTATTGTTCTTGTTCATTGTTTAGCATTAAGGTTAAAGAAATTTAAACACACGAACTTTCCAAGTGATGTTTTCCCATTAAGATAGTGAGTTATACAGAAATTACATAATACAAACCCTATTATACAAGGTTTAATTGAGTTGACCGGTTTGACTCGTTGACCTTGTCCGGCTTAGACTTGACCCGAATTTGACTATTGTCACATCATCCCCCCGTTAGAGGGAATTTCGTCCCGAAATTTACGCTTTGGCCAGGACTTTAAGAGTTTAGGAAAAGATGCGGGTACTTTTGTTTCATTTGGTCTTCGCGCTCCCAGGTGAACTCAGGTCCTCGTTTAGCGTTCCATCGAACCTTCACGATGGGAATACGACTTTGTTTCGTTCTTTTGACCTCTCGATCCATAATCTCTACTGGCTCCTCTACGAAGTGGAGATTTTCGTTAACTTCGATCTCGTCGAGAGGTATTACAAGTGTCTCGTCGGACAGACACTTCTTCAGGTTCGATACGTGAAAGGTGGGATGTACCTTATCGAGTTCTTGAGGTAATCGAAGTTTGTACGCCACAGGACCAATCCTGGCGAGGATTTCGAACGGTCCAATGTACCTCGGGTTTAGTTTCCCACGTTTACCGAAACGTATCATTCCTTTCCAAGGGGAAACTTTTAGTAACACTCGATCACCAACCTGGAATTCCAAAGGCTTGCGTCGCTTATCCGCGTAACTCTTTTGCCGATATCGGGAGGCCTTCAGCCTTTCTCGGATTTGAACAATCTTTTCTGTGGTCTCCCTTATGATTTCAGGACCAGTGAGGGTGCTATTAGGGACTTGCCCCTAGCTATCTGAGTGTCCCCCACTTCAGCCCAACATAAGGGTGATCTGCACTTGCGACCGTAAAGAGCCTCGAATGGAGCAACCTTAATGCTAGTGTGATAGCTGTTATTGTAGGAGAATTCAATCAGCGGCAAATGGGTATCCCATGCTTTACCAAAGTCTATCACACAGGCTCTCAACATGTCTTCTAATGTTTGTATAGTGCGCTCGCTTTGCCCGTCGGTTTGTGGATGGTAGGCTGTACTCATGTCTAGCCTAGTTCCCACGGATTTCTGCAGGGACTGCCAAAATCGCGAAGTGAATCTACTATCTCGGTCGGAGATAATAGATATTGGTACACCATGCAGTCGCACAATCTCCTTGATGTATATCCTGGTTAACTTCTCCATCTTGTCGGTTTCCTTTATTGGCAGGAAGTGCGCAGACTTGGTCAATCTGTCTACGATTACCCATATAGTGTCAAACCCGCCTGAAGTCTTGGGCAACTTGGTTATGAAGTCCATAGTTATCCGTTCCCACTTCCATTCCGGTATATCAGGCTGTTGTAGTAGTCCTGAGGGTTTCTGGTATTCCACCTTGACCTTGGCGCAAGTCAGACACTTGCCCACATATGTAGCAATCTCGGCTTTCATATTCGGCCACCAGTATAACTTTTTGAGATCTAGATACATCTTGTCTGACCCTGGATGGATGGAGTATCGAGTCTTGTGTGCTTCATTCATGACCACGTCTCGGATCCCACCGAACTTCGGTGTCCAGATTCGGTTACTGAGATAACGAGTTCCGTCATCCTTGACTTCTAAGTTCTTATCCATTCCCCTTAATGCCTCACCTGCCACATTCTCTGGTTTCAAGGCTTCTAGTTGAGCTTCCCTGATTTGCGTGGTCAGGTGGGAATGGATGGTCATGGTTAAGGATCTTACTCGGCGGCCCGAATATTCCTTCCTGCTTAGGGCATCAGCCACTACATCAGCCACTACATTGCACTTCGTACCATAGAGGTAATGCCTCCAAATCTTCAGAACGAAGACCACTGCTCCCAATTCCAGATCGTGGGTTGTATAATTCACTTCGTGTGTCTTTAGTTGGCGGGATGCGTAAGCTATCACTTTTCCACGCTGCATGAGAACGCAACCCAAACCCTGATTTGACGTGTCACAGTAGACCACGAAATCTTCCGTTCCCTCTGGTAGAAATAGTACTGGGGCACTGCAGAGTGCTTGCTTCAGAGTTCAGAATGCAACTTCTTGTTTGTCCGTCCATTTGAAGGGTACGCCCTTTTGTGTAAGCGAGGTAAGTGGCTTGGCGATCTTAGAGAAGTTCTGAATGAACCTCCTGTAGTAACCTGCTAGGCCTAAGAATTGGCGAATTTCTGTGGGTGTTGTCGGGACTGCCCATCCTTCGATGGCTTTGACCTTTGAAGGATCCACATGTATTCCTTCCTGACTAACAACATGACCCAAAAAGTTCACGCTACGGAGCCAGAACTCACACTTGGAGAGTTTTGTGTATAGCTTCTCAGTTCGCAGGGTTTCCAGGATTTGTCGGAGATGTTGGCCATGCTCTTCTTCGCTTCGGGAAGAGACTAGAATGTCGTCAATGAAAAAAATAACAAAGTTGTCGAGGAATGGTCGGCATATTCGATTCATTAGGTCCATGAATGCGGCAGGGGCATTCGTTAGACTGAAGGGCATTACGACAAATTCGTAATGTCCGTAACGAGTTCGGAAAGTGGTTTTGAGAATATCCTCTTCCCGGACCTTGAGTTGATGGTACCCAGATCGTAAATCTATCTTAGAAAAGTAACTGGCTCCTTGGAGCTGGTCAAATAGATCGTCGATTCGTGGGAGTGGATAGCGATTTTTGACAGTGAGCTTGTTTAGCTCCCTGTAATAGATACACATCCTAAAAGATCCGTCCTTCTTTTTCACAAAGAGAACCGGAGCTCCCCATGGCGAGTAGCTGGGTCGGATGAATCCTTTGCCTAGGAGTTCACTGAGTTGGCTGGACAATTCCTGCATCTCAGCAGGAGCTAATCGGTAAGGCGATTTAGCGATGGGAGCAGCTCCTGGAACAAGTTCAATTCGGAATTCAACTTGTCTCTCTGGGGGTACTCCAGGAAGATCTTCAGGAAATACGTCTGGGAATTCACGTGCTACTGGAATGTCTCGAACGTTAACCTCTTCCTTGGTTTTATCCACTATGTGCACCAGGAACGTCAAGTCGTCTTTTCGCAGATGCTTCTACATCCATAGCAGGTGTGGCTAGGTCCTGCATTGTTGCCGCCAATGTTGGTGTTGTTGTTGTTTCCATGTTGTTGGTTCTGAGGAGGGTAGGTCCTGCAATACCTTGCCGTGTGTCCCTTACGATTGCAACTGGTGCACTGCATCTCTCTGCATTCTCCATTGTGATGGAGACCGCACTTGTTGCACTTGGGAAGATTACCGGAATAAGGTCTAGGAGCACTTGGAGCAGCTGAGGCTGGAGCATGTGGTGTGGATGGAACTTGAGTGGTCGCAGCATTAAGCCATTAACTGCCACTGTTTGCTGCTTCTTGGACGATTCGGAGCCTTGACGTCCCTTCCTCTTGTTGTTCTTCCCCTTCTTGCTATCATTTTCCTTCTTAACTTCAGTCTCCACTAGCTTCTCACCCTTTTTGTTGTTGTGGTCATACAACTTCTTGGCCAATCTCTTGGCACTGTCGAAAGTTTCGGGATTTGCAGCTATCACGTTTCCTTGGATCGGGGATGTTAGTCCCCAGATGAATCGCTCGATCTTCTTTCCTTCTGAGGTGATCACGCCAAGGCACAGCAGAGACAGTTCGCTAAACCTTGATATGTATGCATCTATATCGGCGTTTCGGACAGTGAGATTCCACAACTCTTGTTCTATTTTCTGAATTTCACCTCGAGGGCAATACTCGGCCATCAACATTTCTTTCATCTCTGTCCATGGCATGGATTTGGCTACGGGGAGTGTCATGGCTTCCACGTGTCCGTTCCACCAAGTGAGCGCTTGGTCAACGAGAGTGCATGCGGCAAACTTCACCTTCATCTCCTCAGGGCAATCGCATATCTCGAGTACCGATTCCACCTTCTCGATCCATCGTTTCAGGGTGATCATTCCTCCAGTGCCGTTAAAGGTTCGTGGTTTGGCGTTGGTGAAGTCTTTGTAGGAACATGTTTTGGTGGGTCCTTGATTCATCCCGTTGTTCGAACTTCCAGGTCCTGGTCCGTTGACTCCTCCATTGTTCCCTTGATGATTTTGGGCCATAGCCGCGGTGACCGCAGCCGACACCGCTGCATGAAAAGCAACAGAGTTGAACTCGGGAGGGTTTGGCTCAGGGTTTTCGCGGGTTGGTCGTCGAGGCATCTTTCTGCCATGGAACAGAAAGATGTTGAGTATCTGTGCTTTTTGTGAGAGTGTGATCCTATGAGCTAGGTGTGTGGCACGAACTTAGGTACTTTCACAATTTGGCACATAACGGGTTCAATCAGTCATCAGACTGGAATACCTTAGCCCAATCAGTCATCCGACTGGAATGCCAACACACAACAGGTTCAATCAGTCATCAGACTGGAATACCCAGGGTTTGTCGGCATGGCGCCTTAACCTAACCGCTCTTCTTGAGCCTCCATGCCTACAACTTACAACCGATTCCCGATTGCTTGCCGCCCTATCACTACGATTTCCATCGGCGTCGCACTCCACAGATTCGCTTCAGGTTCGATATTCTTCAATCTTTTCCTGCTTTCGTTCAATTGCATTTGCATTTTGGCTGCTCTAGGTTTTACCTTTTCCCCTGATTTCAGTTGAAATGGAAATCATATTAGTTGTTGTAATCGAAATCTGTGTGCTTTTCTTCAATTCTTTCCTTCTTTCGATTTTCTTCAATCCTGTAGATGTATATGTGAAACTGCAATAGGTTATGTGTATATGTGAAACTGCAATTGCTACTGTTAACAGGGACATACAGATTGTTTTACATAAGCAAAAAGAACTTTTTGAAAAAGTCAAGAAATCCTGACTTTTTGTAACTTTTCCAAAAAGAACTTTTGAGGTTTAAAAAGCTAAGCCAAACACCCTCTAAGATGCTTATGTGATACACCAACCATGATAATCTTGTTGATGGTGGTATATCGAAAAAGAAACTTAAGCCTAAACAATTGTTATTAGTTTAAAAAGAAAATGTTAGTTATAATAAGAAAAATAAGTCATAATATAAAAGGAAGCCCTTTTTGGTAAATTTACACATATAAGCATTTTTTTTTTTTTTTTTTTTTTGCCGAACACTAAAAATGGCTTATCAGCTGATAGCGTTTTGACACGGTATAAGGTTAGCCAAACACATTTTTAAAAAACTCTGTTTTAAATATAAGTTAAAAAGTTAAAATCACTTTTAATAAGCTTAGCCAAAAACCCTGTAAATTCATATAACCGAAATGTATCTTTTCTGGTGAAGGAACAAAGTGAAGAACAAAATGTAATTGTAAATATTTTAATGTTTCTGTGGTTTGATTTAATTCTGCATAGGGTAGGTATATCTCATGATGCGTACTAACATTTTATTTGCCTATTTATGTTATTTTAATCAACTTTAACGTTTCAAATACCTGGGTATTTAGTTATTAGCTTGTTTGTTGTTGGTATATAGCTGTTTGAAAGCAGAATGCTAAAAAGAGAGACTACAGTTATTGATTTCTGTTACAATTGAATTATTGTTTTTATGATTGCAATGCACGGGGTTAGCATATTATAGATTGAGAATTTAAGTAATCTTGTATTAGTTTGACAGACTTGAAGAATGTAGTTAGTTTATATTAATGTTATTATTATTATGTTTTATAATTGTTTTTGTTGATGTTATTGATTGATATAGATATAGGTAGAAGATTGAATAATGAGTGGAATAAGCTTGGTGATATCAAAACCTTGGTGTAGGGTGTATAATCCTTGTACAGGTGAAAATAATAAGAGTAATTTTGGTACAAGCAATAAGATCCATTTTGGTACAAAACCAAACAATAAGATGGACTTAATCCCATGTCATTTATCAAATTCAAACTTAAGAATTTCTTCTCCTGTTGCAACCAATCACATGTTGAAACATCGTGTGTATTCATCATCATCATCATCATCATCATCATCATATGCACGTAAAGATGTAACCGATTCAACATCTCAACCACCTTATGGCTTGTATGGCCTTGTTGCTATTATTGGTTTCGCTTTGCCTAAAGCCTGGGAGGCCGCTATGCATTTTATTTCTGCTACGGAAGGTAGGTAACTTTATCTCCCTTGCATAATATATATATATATATATATATATATATATATATATATATATATATAGTTTCAACTAATAAATTTCTTAAAATCTGTATTGTTTTAGGAGTTTTGAAATCGAATGCGTGTTACTCTACCTTTTTAGGGGTTGCTGCTGTTTTTGCAGCTAGAGGTTTTCTTGACAATATCATGTATGGGTTTGCAGTACTAAAAGACAAACCCTTTTCGAATGGAGATTATATAGAAGTATGTCAATAAATTTTCCCTGATTTAAACTCTTGTATGAATTCGTTCTTATTTCGAGTATTTTGGGTGCAGGTTGGATATTTGAAATGTCAGGTTATTGAGATGGGACTTCTAACCACCTCATTGATTACCGATACAAACCGCCCTTTAGCAGTTCCAACTTCCTGGTTTTATGGTCAGGTGAACGCAACGAGTTTCTCATCAGTACCCTTAATATATATATATATATATATATATATATATATATATATATATATATATATATATATATATTGTTATAACAAAGTGTTTTTTTTTATAGGTTATTATGAACGAATCGCGGCAAAGCGTTATAGTTCCATATTCCATGCTTTGTGGTGAGGTGAGCATCGAGTCTTTTCATGAGTACCCGTGAAAGTTTTTATGTAATGGGAAAAGTAATTTTAAATTTTATAGGTATTTGTGAGCAAACCCATGCCTCCATGGCATGCGATGGTTTCAAAGATTTATGTGGAAAAGGATGAGTTGGAGAAGGTGCGCAAGATAATGGATGAAATACCGAACATGATGAGATCTAATCCAAATGTTTACTTGGAGGAACAGCAGCCGTATTGTGAAGTTTCATTGGGAAATTATTTTGAGCTTACTATTGGATGCTATCTAAAACAGGCGGTATGTATATATGTTTACTACTTCCTCAAACATTTCAAACCTTTAACTTGCCTCACCAAATAATAGTATGTGCACATTTTATGAATGGTTAAATGAAAGAAATAACAATGCACTTTCATATAATTGTGTTTCATCTCGCAAATGTATTTTTATTTAAATTGGATAGTATAGCATTTACTTTCATTGTTTTTATTATGGCATTGTACTTTGAAAGGAGAATGTTATAAGATGGTAGAATTTCTAAAGTACACAATATTTTAATAAGAAAATCGAAGATACAACGGTTGTAAGCAGAAGTAGGATGCTAGATGTTGAGCTTTTTGGAATTTAGCTAAAATGTTTTTTCCTTTTTGGAGCTAACACATGTTTGATTGTGCAGAGTGAAGAGGAATCATATTTAGCAAAGCAGGATATTCTTTTGCAGTTGGCTCAGCTAATCAAGAAGCACGGGTGCAAAGTAGGTGGGCACAGGGGGGAAGTAAAGTGTTTGTAAACTTATATGTTAGCAAGATGTCAAAGACTTAATAGTAAATACCATCTGAATGGGTTTTTTTAAATATAGCTTCAAATTGCCTACTATGTACAGCGTTATCCATGTCAGCAAAATAGTAAGATGTGGCTCATATTTACTCAACTTTAAATTTAAATCTCATATTTATCATTTTTAACTTTCAAAGTATCATATTTGCTCAATTCTTTTTTGTAAACATTTCTTAAAAATTTATAATCAATTCTATTATTTAAAAATCATTATAATCTAAAAAAATTATATATTGACCATATTGCATCAAATTCTTCTATGGTTGCGATTATGGATGAATTAACATGATTATTTGTTTAAAGGGTATGTTTTGCAGATTTTAATTTTGTTTGATACTTCTGTAATGTTCCGTTTATTTGATTCAAGTTTGGTGCTCAATTGATTTGGTTTTAAATACAATAAACTCCAACACCAAAACAGAAATAGCAATATTTTTTTTATTAGGTACCATCATAGTAGAAATGTACGTTCATTAGAAAAGAGTAATAATCGCAATTATTGATGCCTAGTCTTCAATCACTTTTTACAAGTTTTTTTTTTTTTTTTTTTTTTTTTTTTTTTTTTTACTAAAATGCCCTTATGTCCTCTCTAAACGAATCCATCAATCTAAACTTCCAGTTTGCTTTCAACAAATGATGCCCTTTAAGAAGTGGTATGTTGCTTTATTGTTTGTCCCCAACATCCGTTCCAACTCCTATAGTACTCAAAAAGCTGCATGATTTCCGTTTATGTATGTCCTTTCCGTATTCAACACTTCCCTCACTTTCGGTTGCTGCAACCCAATTGGTTTAAACACATGAGTACCAGATTGGATCAAATGCAAGAAATAACAATGTATTTCTATTGATTTGTTCATTATAACGTCTTACTTTCATACTACAATATTATTTGAAAATTCTATCAGATTATAGATGTCATTCTTCCATGCAAAGCATTTTTTTGTGGTGTAGTTGATAGAATTTTCAAATTATAATGTACTAATAAGAGGAAATTGACAGTACAATAACTGGTCAAAAATTTCAAAGACGATGCTATCCCTTGAAAGTAAAATGTCATAATAAAAGGTATTAAGATACAACCACACTATCAAACACAAAATCATCACCAAGAATAAAAGAAAAAAAATTCAATATTATAAAATCCGTTATGGAATTCTTAAATTCTTTAAACTAACTATTTATGGATAATCTATTGACCCATATTTAAATCCTGACACTATTTAACCCATGTGGTCATGGAAGTTCGTCTACAGTGACTCTAGGGCATGAGACATAGCTGGATGTATACAACAGATGATTAGTCCGTGCACGAAAGCTTGTCTGGAACCCTTGTTAAGGAAATTTCTTTTCCAATTTTTTTCCCTTTAAGCTACATGTTTACAGATGATTAATTCTAAAGAAATCTATAGAAAAGTCTACGATCTAGTTATAAATTAAAAAGATAAAAAACTATTGTCATATTTTATCTTTTTAGCAGGTTCCTGCTAGGTTGCATGCCAATTGGCGTGCTAGGCTGACATAGCAGCTAATTTCTTTTTCAATTTTCTTTTATTTTTTAAATTTTTTTAAATTAAAATAATAAAAATAAAATAAAACATATCTCCCCCTTTTCTTTCCTTTCCCATGTTTACTTTTCTTCTTCGTTGAATCTACAAATTTAATGATGTTGTCGGAGAGAAACAAATCCGATGAAGCATCCGTTCAGTTGGTTTTGTTCATTCAGACATTCACAATCATCGTGATGATTTCCTCTGCTTTTACTTTTTCCATGTCTGGTTTCTTGTCTTCCACCAGATCCACGTCACCATCGAGAATCAACGTTCATTCCGATTACACTCGTCATCTCCTTTGGTTCGGTTTTCGATTGGTAATCTCCCTCCCTCTCTCTCTCTCTCTCTTGTATCTTATTTCTAAAGTCCGACACCTCCCCCTGTCACCCCAACAACTCCTGCAACCACCCCGGTCATCATTCAAACCTTAAAAATTGAACCCTAAACCTGCAAATAAAACATAACTTAACCCTAAACCTGTAAATCAAAGAAGAGGGATATGTAAATCGAAGAAGTAGGTTCAGATCCCCAAATCGTCTTTGTCGACGGTCATCCTCTGTAATGTGATTCAAAGAAGGGTGACAACAAGAACGCCCCATGTGACAAATCCAAAGAACGAGGAAGCTTTTTATGATGACGGAGACAAAGAGGGGATTGCCCGAGATTTAAATGGTTTCTTTAAGGTTAGTGGAGATCGGTGGTAGTTGTCCAGAAGTGGTGAAGTGATGGATCTTCGAGAGTTAAGAGAATAGGGAGGAAGAGATATCTTTAAAAAGGAAGGTATGGGGTGGGGAGGATAGGTTTAGGAGTTTGGTTTTGAAGGCTCACCAGTTCGAATCAACATGCCTCCTTTTTATTTAATTTGACTTCAAAACCATGCTTCCTTTTTAGTTAATTTGAGGGTGTCTGAGCTTGCTTTTAAAATGATTTTTTATTTATTTATTTATTTTTTTTGAAAAAGTCAAAAAAATTTAATAACACGTTTAAAATGATTTCTTATCTTTTTTTTTTTTTTGAAAAAGTCAAAAAATTTAATAATACGTTTGGGAACTTTAAAACTTCTTTTAGAATAGTTTTTGGGTAAGAAGAAAATACTCCCTTTTTAAAAGTAACAAAATGTTATCTTTGCTGACTTTTGGGGTTTTAAAAGGTAAAAAGCTAAAAACTATTACAAACATATTTTTAAAACTTCTTTTGGCAAAAATAATAAGTCAATAAGGACTTTTAAAGTCAAAAAGCTCACCCAAACACCTACTTTGACTTCATCATTTATTACATTAAATATAAATATAATGGAGTATACATAGGGATGATGACTTAGGAGGGTAACCAATTGTTGATTTTGTTCACATTTGGTCACTTTTTTTTTATAACCAATATACCATCGAACTTGTTATTTATGTTCACCATAAGCCTTTTGATCGACTATCACCTGTGATAGCCGGTCATAAGGGTTATGATGAACACAAACAACAAGTTCGATCGTATATTGGGTACAAAAAAGGAAAGAGACCAAATATGAACAAACTTAATAATTGGTTACCCTCTGAGTCATTTTTCCCAAAAAAGTTAAATGAACTTAAAGCTACAAAAGAATTAAAGATTACAACCTTCTTAAGCCATAAGGTATATGAAGAGCGTTTCAAAGGGATAACTTGGTCCAAACAATGTCTATGCTACGCCTACTGTGGTTAGCTGTCAACAACTCTCTGCAAAAGGGTATTACTGTGTATGAGAGGTATCTTTATTAGCATAAACGTTTAGCTCACGGTGTATTATGGTGTTGTCTCTACAAAATCTGCATGATCCTGTATATATCGATGTTGCATCTTATTCCATGAATTTGATCTTAAATCCAAGTAAAGTCAAGAATCACAGCACTTGTGATTCCACTCGTTTTTAGACCTGTCCAGAATCCATGATACGATAAATCATTTGATTGGAAATGTAAATATAGTCATGAAATGCACGTTCTCAAATCAATATTCCTCTAATAAATATGCAAATGTATTACAAAGTGGTACATGTATGAATAATGTTCTTTCTGGGTTATATTTTAAAGAGAAACAAAAATAAATCTCATAAAGTCATTAATATGAGCAGGAGATGACGTGAGATTTTCTATAAATGAGTAAAGGGAAAATGACTCAGAAGGGTAACCAACTGTTAAGTTTTTTCACATTTGGTCCATTTCCTTTTTTTTGTACCCTATATACCATCGAACTTGTTATTTGTGTTCACCATAACCCTTTTGACCGGTTATCACAGGTGATAGTCGGTTAAAAGGGTTATAGTGAACATAAACAACTAGTTCGATGGTATAGTAGATAAAAAAAAAGGAAATGGATCAAATGTGAACAAACTCAATAGTTGGTTACCATCCTGATTCAAAAGTCTTTCAGTTTAATTGGTTAAGAGCGTGTGTAATTTTTAATATGAAGGTTCATCAAGTAATCTGCTGAAATGGTCAAAGAGGGTTAAAAGTAATTACATTAACTATAATCTGTCTTTTTTTTTGTTAATAAAACTTAATTTAGGATTAGATCGTCGACCGACAAAAAAACAAAAAGAAAATGAAAACAATAAATGAAAAAGTGCCAAAAAGTCTAAGAACCTGGAAAGTAAAAAAAAATGACCTCTAGTTACGATATAGGGGTGACATATTTTTACCAAACACACATGCAGTCATACAGATTACTCAATGTATCATTTATTCAATACAAAGGGCAAAGGTAATCAAGTTAGGGGTATATAACATGGTTTTTTCTGTTAGGATTACAATTATAGCTTGTTTTTTGTTTGATGCATAGAGTTCTTTTCTTAATTGGATTTCCATGATGCTCTCATAGCATGAGTGTGCTAGGCTTGTAGGCTGTGCAAGAAACTAGGTCCTTGTAGGTTGAAGACTTGATTCGATGTTAATTAGAATTTCTTGTTGTTGCTTTTGTATTTTTTGAGAAGTACAAAACATATGGACATTTTAGTTGAAATTTTCACTCAAGTGGAATCAAATAATCCATAAACCAATCACCAAGAAACACCTAAACATAAACCTAAACCTAAATCAAAACAGCTGTACGTAACCATAAGATGTAAAAACTAAGATTATAGGGTAATAAGAACATATTCTACTACCCAAGAACACAGCACCAAAAGTTCCCCGATTCGAAAAAGGAGAGGTTGTATTTTATGATACATGCATACACACAAGAACAATAAATTAACAAAGAAAATATAGTATGCTGAATTCAAAGGTTAATTATGATCATGAAAAAAGAACAACTTCAATTCAATTATGAAACTTCCGAGTGTTATAACTGACACTTAGTATAAACAAGGGGATAATAAATTGTGCATCTATGGTGACAAAATATTGATCAAAGGCAACATGAGTTTAAAGCCTACATCTTTGAAGCAAACCTACGTGAGCTCAGGGGCAATTTGGTCATCTAGTTTATATGAAAAGGGATTTTGTATTTAGGGTCAATATGGTCAATCTACACATTCTTTTTTCAATTATGATGATTCTAAAATAATAAAAATGATTATAAATTGTAAGAAAATATATATTTGGACGAAGAAGAAAGCTTTAACAACCAGCCAGTTTACCTTCACAACCTTAGGCGAACTAACTCACATAGTTACACTCACATCAGAACTAGTTCGATGGATCGTTTCGAAGCTTATTTTTGTGGCTATTAGATGGGTGGTATATTTGTTTTTTGTACTTTTTCTATTGTTTCTGTAAAAATGATAATGTTTCTACATCTAAATTAATTCATTCTTATTCCCAAAAAATATCGGTCCGTACATTTATAGGCTGCTTCTTTCCAGTGATCTTCATAGGTAGTGTCCCTCTTAGAAGGACCACCTAAAAACAATGTTTGTAGCGGTTGCTATCGATGAGAACAACCAAACCCTCCATATAAAATTTGGTATGGTCGTGGAAAATAATCTCTATTGTTGTACATGGTTCCTTATGAGCTTAAGAGAAGCTCTGAGACAAGGTAAGGAAGTATCGTTATGTAACATCCCAAATTTTAAGACAAAAAAATTTATTTTTAGCTTAATAATTCATAAAACCAACGGTAAAAAGACATCCATAAAAACACCCCATGTCAAAACCAAAGTGTCGATAATCAAAACATGTTATCATAAAACAATATCAGAGTGCAATCCCAAAGATCTCATGTGCGGAAAACATAGTGTGATGCGCTGCGATTGAGCCGACTCCTTTCCTTTGAAAACAAAGTACTTGAAACCAAAACTGAAAACCGTAAGCACAAAGCTTAGTGAGTTCCCCCCATCATACCACATACCATACAATAACATACTGCCTAGCATATCCGGGTGCTAGCCTACCCTTTCGGTCTCTTTCAACCGGTAACCACCGAGCATATCTGGGTGCCGGTCTACCCCTTCGGTATCTTTCAACCGGTAATTGCCTAACGTGACTGGGTATTGTCCTACCCCTTCGGTCTCTTTCAACCGATAACTGCCTAGCATATATGGGTGCTGGCCTACCCCTTCGGTCATTTCGAACGGATCCGGGGACTAGTTTACCCCTTACCACTACCATATAACATACTAGCATATAAAACATAAATCACATACTGCCTAACATATTTGGGTGCTGGCCTACCCCTTCGGTCCTATCGACCGGGTACGAGACTATTCCCCTTCTATCATTATCACATAATATCATACTATGCTAGCACATAAAACATAACCGATAGTGGCATACTAGGCAATTATCACAAAGAGAATTATCTAATCAAACAACTCCTACTAGTGAGCCAACATTGTGGCCTTAGACCCACTTCTACTGGAAGGCAACTCACCTCAATATATGGAAGTAGTTGCAATTACTCCAGCTCTGAACTCGACCCTACTCAAAATCCTACACATAGACATTCCTTCAATTATCCTTTCCAGATTCATGACCCTTGAAGGTCAACATTGGTCAAAGTCCAAGTCAAAGTCAACTCTTTGGTCAAGGTCAACATCCTGGTCAAAGTCAACGTTCTGGGTTGACTCAACTCGCTGAGTTGGTCCATCGACTCGTTGAGTTTCATATATCAGAAAACTATGAAATCGCGATCCAACTCGACGAGTCCCTCCTATCCACAACATCAGAACTTTTCCATTCAGCTCGTCGAGTCCTTCCTTGAACTCGTCGAGTCCTTCCTTTACCGAATCAGGAATTTTGCTCACAGCTCGCCGAGTTCCTCATTGAACTCGTCGAGTTCTTCAATCTTCAAGTGCAAAAACCATGTCCAACTCACTGAGTCATCTCCTAGACTCAACTAGCTTACTCAGTAACAGAAAAGGTTGGGGGACCACGACCCAACTCGCCGAGTCATATGAACAACTCGTCAAGTCCCCCATATTCTAAATCAATATAGACGATTTTAGTTGGGTTTAATGCATTCAAAACATAGATCTGGTTCCCTAGGGTCGATATATCACGTATAGTTTCCAACTTTACGTTCATGCATGGATTATTTAGCTCATAAGGCTCTAAAAAGTGGTTTATAAGACGCATGGGACTCTCATGGCCATAAAGTTGGCACCTTTATGTCATGGAGTCCCTCAAAGGCTCTAGATCTGAAGCTACAACTTCATGATACACTCAAATCTCAAAAATGACTTCAATATGGCCTAAAAAGGGTAAAAGACAACCCTAAATGAAGATCTAAGCAATGGAAAGCCAAGGTATAAGCTTTATACCTCAAATGAGACCAAAATGCAGCTTGAACTCTGGATCTACCGACTTTCTCTTGAATCTCCAAGCCTTTCCTTCCTTCTTGAAGCTTCAAATCACAAAGAATGGCACAAAATAGCTCAAAACTCTCAAAAGTTGGTTACGGGTTTCGTGGCTAGGGTTTGGGACAAAGGAGGCTGAAGGTGAGGCCAATATATGGGAGTTGAGGAGATTAAATAGGGTGCCAAACCCTTAAAATTAGGGTTTCATTCTGGTATTCCTAGTCGTCTATTCATGCAGGTGTGTGCTGATAATTTATATTAAATTGCCTGACAACTTTGATCCCAAGAAGTCTTAAATTTAGTCATTATTTTTTTTTGTTAAATTTGTTCATATTTTTCCTCTATGCACAAATTTAGGGAGAAAATTAAAAAAACAACAAACAATCGAAAAATAAAAAATCCAAAAATATTCTTATTGCTTTTGAGTGTATTTTTATTCTTGGTTGCTTTGTTTGTGTGCTAAGTTTAGTTTTGTTTTGTTTTTATCTCAAAGTTTCATTTGTCTTAAAAATCGAATTCAAAAGAAGTAGAGACTCAATGAGACTGTATCGGAACTTTCTGAGCCAAGGTTACATCCTTGAACAACTGTGGTGAGAAGGGTCTTTATGATTTTGTGATCCACAGGGACTTTTTAGTCATTTGTTACTTTTCAAGGAGCAACGGTGATCATTGAAGAACGTTCATTCGAAGGAACAAGAAGTGAAGATTATTTTTCAACATTTAATTTTTCAACCCCATAAGCATGGTAGGTGCTTAACCAGTCCATGCCAATAATTACATCAAAACTCCTAATGGAAACAGGCATTAAGTCTATTCGGAAGACGTGTTGATTTACAGTTAGGGTACATCCGATGTAGACTTCCCCAGTGGATTCGGTTTTCCATTGGCCATTTCCACCGTAAAGGTTTCATTGAGCTTCTGGGGTTGTTGTTTTAACAAATGTTTAAACTTATTGCTCACAAAACTTCGCTCTGCTATGGTATCAAATAGGATGCATGCATAAGTGTGGTTTAGGAGGAACGTACCGGTAACAACAACGGGATCCTGAATTGCTTCTCCCTGACCCATGGTCAGCACCCTTCCTGTTCCTCCATTTCCGGGTTGTTGTTGTTGGGGCAGTTTCGACGGAAATGCCCGGTCCTTCCACATCCATAGCAGGTGTGGCTAGGTCCTGCATTGTTGCCGCCAATGTTGGTGTTGTTGTTGTTGCGGTTGTTGTTGTTGTTGTTTCCCTGTTGTTGGTTCTGAGGAGGGTAGGTCCTGCAATACCTTGTCGTGTGACCCTTACGATTGCAACTGGTGCACTGCATCTCTCTGCATTCTCCATTGTGATGGAGACCGCACTTGTTGCACTTGGGAAGATTACCGGAATAAGGTCTAGGAGCACTTGGAGCAGCTGAGGCTGGAGCATGTGGTGTGGATGGAACTTGAGTGGTCGCAGCATTAAGCCATTAACTGCCACTGTTTGCTGCTTCTTGGACGATTCGGAGCCTTGACGTCCCTTCCTCTTGTTGTTCTTCCCCTTCTTGCTATCATTTTCCTTCTTAACTTCAGTCTCCACTGGCTTCTCACCCTTTTTGTTGTTGTGGTCATATAGCTTCTTGGCCAATCTCTTGGCACTGTCGAAAGTTTCGGGATTTGCAGCTATCACGTTTCCTTGGATCGGGGATGTTAGTCCCCAGATGAATCGCTCGATCTTCTTTCCTTCTAGGGATGAGCAAAAGAACCGAACCGGCCGGAACCGGCCCGAACCGAACCGGACCGGGGAACCGGCTTCGGCAAAAATGAAGAACCGAACCGGCCCGGCGGTTCTACCGGTTCCGGTTCCGGGTCCGGTTTTTGCCGGTTTTTCGAGTATGGAACCGGCTAAATTTTGATGTACCCAACGACTAAATTACTTTGCGTTTTATTGGTTTTTCGGGTCCGATTTTTGCCGGTTTTTCGAGTAATTCCAACGACTAATTTACTTTGCGTTTTATTGGTTTTTTTTATGAAGAAGTGGATGTTTAAATACTAGTAAATAATCAACATTTTAATAATAAACATTTTAATAAACAATTCAACATTGAAGCAAATTAACCATGGGTCATTGGGTATTTTATTTAAATTATTACAAGCAAATTAAACATGGATGTCGTCAAACTTATATTATTAAGTATCCAACATTCAAACATTCAACATTCAAAATACACTTTCGACATTCAAAATATACTTCCAAGTTTCACCAACAAAAAAAAAAAAAAAGTCTAATATGTGGATTCCAACATTTCTTTGATATTTTGACTAATTCCCCGATCTCTTCCCCGTTAGCTTCAAGTTGTGTATAGCATCCACAATGTCTATATATAATTCAAAAGAAAAACGTTATTACTTACTAAAATGTAACAAATACTAATAAGAAGTTAAAAATAAGATGTAACAAGTATTAGTGTATTACCGATAGCGAGGTCATCGTCAGCTAACACATCGTGCACTTCGTCGTAGTCATATATAGGCAAGCTACTCTTTCTTAGCCAATCTTGAGTGCATATCAATGCCTCCACAATCACAACGGACAAATTAGTACGGTAGTCGGTAATTACTCGACGACCATTACTGAATGTGGATTCGGATGCTACGGTGGAAATTTGCATCCCCAAAATATCTATTAATAAACAAATTAGTGTATAATACACGACACAAATTTATAAATTAAAAATTTAAATTAGAGTAAAAGAAGGTCGATACCTCTTGCCATTCGAGCAACGATCGGGAACCGCACTGCATTATTTTTCCACCATGTGAGGATATCATATCCTTTGTCAAATCCGATTGGGTCCTCGTTTAAGTATCGTTGCAATTGACTTTCTGAGGAAGTCGAGGGGAAACTTCCCGAAGTCATATAGCTTCCAAAGAATTCGTTTTCGTCATCAAAATTAACAACTTCTTCGGGAGTTTCTTGTTGAGACGATGAGGTCATGTTTGACCTTTCCAAGTATGTCTTGAAAAACTTGTCCAATTTGCATTCAATATCAATAACCTTTGCACGTGCTTTGGATTCTATCTCATCAGCGGACATCTTTTTATCTTTGTTTTTGGCTTTAAGCATTTGGGTAAAAACAACTTTCATAAACTTTGACTTGCATTGAGGATCTAACAATGTCGCAAAGAAGACATAATCACTTATAGTATCATAGTCACCCCAATATTTGTCATATTTATGTTTCATATCCGGTACCATAAACATAAAATCCGGGTTGGTTTCATGTTTCCTAAGATGTTGCTCTATATCTAGGATCTCCCGGGTATACGTATGGAAGATAGGCTTTGTTGAACACGAAACTTTTTCAGTTTTCTTCTTAAACTTCTCAAGGAACTCCATCATCTTTTTAATCATCTCAAAATCTGAATGTGATGGTACCCTTCCCACAGTTTTCTGAAACATTGGATCTACAAAAAAAGAACAACAAAATCAAATTACGTTTTATTGTTGTTAGAAAAAAAAATCAGATTTGACACCCTTCCTTGCGGGGCTTGTAATTCATTCAATTTTTAACCAAATCAAGCGTTTTTATAGTCTAAATTCAACTACTAATCCTAATCTACATGTAGGAAAAAGATTCAGGTCAAAACAAGTTAAATTGAATGAGTTATGCATATTTGAACAACAAAATCACATCACGTTTTATTGCTGTTAGAAAAAAATTCAGATTTTACACCCTTCCTTGCAGGGCTTGTAACTCATTCAATTTTTAACCAAATCAAGCGTTTTTATAGTCTAAATTCAACTACAAATCCTAATCTACATGTAGGAAAAAGATTCAGGTCAAAACAAGTTAAATTGAATGAGTTATGCACATTTGAACAACAAAATCACATCACGTTATATTGTTGTTAGAAAAAAAAATTCAGATTTGACACCCTTCCTTACGGGGCTTGTAACTCATTCAATTTTTAACCAAATCAAGCGTTTTTATAGTCTAAATTCAACTACAAATCCTAATCTACATGTAGGAAAAAGATTCAGGTCAAAACAAGTTAAATTGAACTAGTTATGCACAATTTAATATTTGGACTGATTGCTAAAGAAATAAATATTGCTAATTTTAGTGATGAAATATATTTGATTAATTGATTTTATTTACCTTGATGGCTATATTCGAGAAATGCGTCTTTCACATCGTACGCTGATCTTAGCAATTCAAAGGTAGAGTTCCACCTTGTTGGAGTTTCACCACACAAAAACCTTTGACTTTCTACAGCCGCATCCTTCATGGCTTGTTTAAACGTCTTGATCCGTTGCGGGGAGGCTCTAATGTATTTCACCGCATCTTGTAGGTTTTTTACATGATAAACTTCGTGTTTTAACCCCATTTTCACAACTAGGTTTATGATATGAGGCATACACCTAATGTGAAAATGTTTGCCATTCTCGTAAATACCCGGTAGTTCTTTCACAATGATGTTGATTGCCGCGTCATTTGTCTTGGCATTATCAACGGTCATCGTCATGACATTCTTCATCCCCCACTCGTTTATGCAAATTAGCAACTCACGAGCCATGTCTTCAGCTTTGTGAGTATCAACCTCTCTAAAGTTGACTACCCTTTTGTGCATGACAAAATCTTCGGTAATGAAGTGGGCCGTGACAACCATATAATTTATCTTTTGACACGAGGATGTCCACGTGTCGGTTGTCAAGTGGATGGCTGTTTTGGGGTTGCTCAAATGTTTGTACAACTTCTGCCTCTCCATTAAATAGAATGACACAACATCACGAGAAATTTTATGCCTTGAAGGCAATTTCACCCTACCATTGAGGGCGTTTACAAATTCTATGAATGCCTCGTTTTCAATGAATTTAAATGGTAGTTCCCCGATGGTGAAAAGCCCTAGCAAGGCAAGTTGGATCCTAGTATCATCATGTTTCCATGTGTATACATGACCCTCACCATTAGGAGCTTTCGTAAATGACAACTTTTGTTGTTTGTCATCAACTTGTTTCGGTATGTTGTCTGGATTTAACTTGCACCCATTAAAATGCTTGTTTATTGAAGTTGTACCATTCCGGTTTGGATCTGCGGCTAGTAAATGTAAACAATAATTGCATTCGGCCCACTTTCTTTCAATTCCATCGTCCTCCTTTATCCATTCGATCTCGAAGTATTTCCAAACAGGAGCCGTACAATTATCTCTACCCTCACCTCGTCTGGTTGGGTTAATCCGATCCCTTAACTCCTTTTGAGTCTTTTTTTTGTTTTTGGGTTTTGGTTTTGTTGGGTATTTTTCTTGTGTTCGTTTTTGTGGTGGTGGTGGTTTTTTTGTTTGTGTTGGTTTTTTTGGTTGTCTTTGTTTTTGTGTGGTTGCAAATTTTCGTTTTTTTGAAGGTTGTTGTTCTTGTGGCTCCTCTTCTTGGTTTGATTCATCACTTGGTATAACATTCAATGCCGGTGTTTCTTCTATATAATCTTCTTCTGAATCTTCTCCGTAATCCTATATTCACAAAATAAAACATATAATAAGTCATATTACGTTTAAATGCTGAAAAATAAATAAAAAAAAAATTCAGATTTGACACCCTTCCTTACGGGGCTTGTAACTCATTCAATTTTTAACCAAATCAAGCGTTTTTATAGTCTAAATTCAACTACAAATCCTAATCTACATGTAGGAAAAAGATTCAGGTCAAAACAAGTTAAATTGAATGAGTTATGCACATTTGAACAACAAAATCACATCACGTTATATTGCTGTTAGAAAAAAAAATTCAGATTTGACACCCTTCCTTACGGGGCTTGTAACTCATTCAATTTTTAACCAAATCAAGCGTTTTTATAGTCTAAATTCAACTACAAATCCTAATCTACATGTAGGAAAAAGATTCAGGTCAAAACAAGTTAAATTGAATGAGTTATGCACATTTGAACAACAAAATCACATCACGTTATATTGCTGTTAGAAAAAAAAATTCAGATTTGACACCCTTCCTTACGGGGCTTGTAACTCATTCAATTTTTAACCAAATCAAGCGTTTTTATAGTCTAAATTCAACTACAAATCCTAATCTACATGTAGGAAAAAAATTCAGGTCAAAACAAGTTAAATTGAACTAGTTATGCACAATTTAATATTTGGACAGATTGCTAAAGAAATAAATATTGCTAATGAGCTAAATACTAATCTTACTTGGTCATCAAAGTCTTTTCCAATCCAATTAGCCGGATTACCATCTTCATTATTGGCATCATGAGCATCCGAGTTTCGGTATCTTGATGATGGTACATTTGGTAGCCCATCCAAATCCTACAATGTCAATTTTACACATTAATTATATAACAAAAGTACTATACAAATTCGTAGTTTTGACAATCTTACATAATTACATTCATACTATAAACAATAAACTAATCTAACCAAAATTTTGCATGTATGTCTACAAAGTACATTGTTAAATGGAGCTTAAAACATGAAACATATATTATATGTACAACCTTTCATCCGTAAAGGAGTACTCCACTATGAGACTATGATCAAAAATCAAGATCTTTTAATTAAGTAGGGATAACAATGCATATATTTGGAATGGAGCCAACAAAACCAAAGAAAAAAAACTTGCATGCATGCCATTATTTGGTGAATCATTGAAGCATTGAAGATTTGAAGCTAATATTGAAGTATATAATCTTAAAACATGAAATATAAATATATGCTCTTACTTGATCTTCATGAACATCCATAGTTT
>NW_027629688.1:0-82000 GCF_051521515.1 Lactuca serriola
TGCTTTCGCAAAAGTGACAAAGATGTTCTTCAAAAAGTTGTTCTGCATGTCGGCAGAAGTGTTGGCGTGTAGCATTGGATACTTCCATGCTATTGTTCATGAATTTTTCGCCAAACTTGGAGGCTTGACGAAGATCTTCTTGGCTGGTGTTGTTGTAACTCCAGCTTGTAATTATACAATGCGAGTCGGTATAATTAATCTTCTTTTTTGAACCAGAGATAATCTCGATGATTTTTTCTGATATTCTTCTTAAACCATTGATGCGATTGGGATGAAGAATCTCTGTAAAAGGTAGATCTTTGTCTTCCATTGGTTGAGATTGTTCAATATCTCTATTGGTTTTAGAAAGACCAATTTCCAGAAAGTGGTATGGAGAAAGAGTTGATTCTTGAATCCATTCTGGGAGTGAAGAGATGCATCTGATGTAGATCGGATTATCTTTTGCTTTAAGTACTTTCTTTCGAAAGTTTTTAATGGATTCTACCATGTTGCTTGGGAAGAAAATGAGTTCTTGAAGGTTGCAACTTGGGTAGATATTGTCGATTAGTCCAGCTTGAAAGGCTTGGTAGACTAATTTTGCATCTGATCCTTCGAGGAAGTTGAACAGACTTTTTGTTTTCTTGTCCGTAGTGAAAAACTTTTCATGAACAAGGTCTTCTGGGCATGCAGCTCTTGCTTTCTTCCAGATTGTTCTGAAGTCTTCGAAAGAGATTTCAGGATAGTTAACCATTTGTTGAGCGTTATTTGGAACGTCAAACCTTTGGTCTCTGTGAGCTTCTTTGACTTTATGAATTTTTGGTCGAAGAAGTGGTTGGTTAGTCTTGCTTGTATCGTCTTGATAAGTGGCAAGGCTTAATCTTGCAGATGCTTCATTTCTGAATTTTTTGCAAGTAACTTTATCAACTTTACAGAATGTTTCTGTAATTCCCCAGTCAGTATGAACACCGGCATGAGGTCCTTTGTAGATTACATAAAATCTTTCAGCTTCTTTGTTAAGAGCTTTTTTGTAATCTGGTGTAAACTCCTGCACAGATTTGTTAATGGGTGACAAGGTTGTCATTTTACTGATTCCTTCAGTACAAGGATTGGTATCAACCAACAAGCTAGTTTTTCCATCAGGAAGAGGAGTAGCTGTCTCCTTTATTATGCTTTTTAGCAAAGCATCAGCTTTCAACGGATTTGTTGATTCTTTACCAGGTGCCGTTTGCACTGGAATAGCCTTTGTTTTTGAGCTTTCGCTTTCCGGTACATTGGTGACCGTTGTTACTTGTTCATACAAGTTGATTTTCTGCTCAATTGCAGATAGCTCTATGAGGAGCATTTGTTTCTTCATCCTCAAAGTGTTGAGGTCTTCCATTTTTGTAAACTCAAATTTTGTTTACTTTTTTCTCTAATCTCCCCCTCTCTTTTTTGTAGGTGAAGTTTTTGTGAGGAAATATGTCTTGAGGATCATATCCTTTTATAGGGCTCGAGAGGAGCGAGTGAGATCATGGATGATGTAAGGTATACCTGAAGTCACGGGTGAGGCAGTCTGCCAGTACGTTTTTGTTTCCTGCGAGATGTTCAACAGTGAAAGTATATCGTGAAAACCACTCTTGCCAACGTATTAGCCGGCCTAATTTGTTATCTCCTGCAATCTTAGTTCGGAGGAAATAAGTAAAATTTTTATTATCTGTACGAACCAGGAAATTTACTGGTGTTAAATATACAGAGAATTTTGTAATAACTCTTTTTACAGCGAGTAATTCTTTTTCATTGCTATGGTAGTTTTTCTCAGCTGCTTTGAAACTGCCAGAGGTGTACCTGCAAATTTGTTCTTCGTTTTTGGGGTTTTTAGCTTTTAAAACACCTCCCCAAAATTCATCAGAAGCATCAGTTTCAATAATTAAACTGTCTTCAATGTTTGGAAGATAAAGTTTTGGAAAATTGATTAAAACTTTCTTTATCTTTTTGATGTAGTCTGTATCAGCATTTGACCAATTCCAAATGACATCTTTTTTTAATTTTGCCTGTAAAGGTTTTCTCATGGCTGCAAGTTTTTCAATATATGTTTCAGCATAAGTTAAAACACCAAGAAATCTTTGTAGTTGCTTTTTGTCTTCTAAAACATTTGGAAAGTCATGTAAATGTTCAAGAATATGTTTTTGAGGACAATGGGTACCTTCATTTATTTCTAAACCTAAAAAATTGATTTTTGTTTTGAAAAGATGAGCTTTCTTTTTTGAAAGTATTATACCATATTTTAAAATAGTTCTGAGAACCTGTGTGACATGAACATAGTGTTCTTGTTCATTTTTGCTGAAGATCATGATGTCATCAACGTATACAGTGCAGAAACCTTCAAGGCCTCGAAGAGCATTCTGCATGTGTCTTTGAAAAATACTAGGAGCTTGTTTAAGCCCAAAGGGTAGTACTTTCCATTGAAAGAGTCCATCAGGACATGTGAAGGCAGTGAGAAGCTGCGATTCTTCATCAAGTAGAACTTGCCAGAAACCTGACTTGCAGTCGAAACTTGAATAAATGTTTTTTCCTCGTAGAAGAGTCAAGAGTTCGTGCATATTGGGGAGATTATGTGAGTCTCCAATAGTTGCATCATTGATTGCTTTGTAGTTAACAACCATTCGCTTCTTTCCTCTTCTTTTCTCTGCTTCTTTATTGACAAGAAAGGCAGGAGACATATGAGGGGATTTTGATTCTATAATTAGTCTCATATCAAGTAATTCTTTGATTTGTTTGGAAAATTCTTCTCTATCTTGTAGAGAGTAAACCATAGGTTTTTCTCTAATAACCGTTTTGGGATCAATAAGCTTGATTGAAGCTTTCATCCATCCTTTGGTTTTATTTGGATCAATAGGATTTTCAGAACAAACTTTTTCAAGAAGATCTTCAATCTGTTTGAACCTGGTAGTTTGAATAGAAATAATCCTTTCTTTATTAATCTCTTCATGAGTTATATTAGTACCTGGAATTTGTTTTTCTTTAGAACCTTTTTCTTGAGTTTCAAGAAAACCTGGTTTTCCTTTGCTATAGGCCTCTGTAACCTTTTTTATAATTACCATATCATTATTAAGATGAAAGGCAATTCTATCTATCCATTGTATGAATGGTCCATAGACTTGACAGAAGTTGTTACCAATTATGATATCAATTCCTGAATTTTGTTGGTAAATAGTGGGAACATTGAAATGTTCTCCTGAAAGTTCGAGATTAATATTTCTACAAACTTTATTAATTTTTATGGTTTCACCATTTGCAATAGTGGCACTAATTTCTTTGGGAGCGTTTTCCCAGAGTTCATCCGGAATGATGAATTTGCTTGCAAGACATAAAGATGCACCTGTGTCTACAAAACAATGTACTCTAAATTTTTTATATCCTTTAAAGTTAAGGAAGGCAGAAACATAAATAGAGTTTGGATTAGTAAGATTCATGATAAGGGAATCATCAATCTTCTGGAGGTTTACGCAAAAATGGTTAATCTCCTCCTCCCTGAAAAGCGAGGTATGTATGGGACTAGTCTGAGTCATCCGTTGTTGATTCGTATTCTTCAGTGTCTGATGAAGATTCTGTTTCAACATGATATATAAAAACATGTTGCGTACCATCATACTCTTCTTCAAGAGCTTCATAGCCTCCATTGTTAGCGGTTTGTAAAACCTTGACTTTGTCAGGGTATTTTTTTCTATTTGGACATTCGTTTGCGTAGTGTCCTTCTTCATTGCAGATCCAACACCTACATTTTTTCTTTCCTTGCGGACAAGAAGTAGTTTTCTTAGGTGTTTCTTTTGATGGTTTCTTGAAGTATTTTCCTGGTGAAAATTTTCTTCTTTTCTTTTTCCAAAAAGATTTGTATTTCTTTTTGTTTTTATGCTTTTTCTTAGTATAATTTTTCTTTCCAATATCAAAGTTTTTGAAATCAGAGAGAATGCTACAACAATCTTTGCTTATAGTTTTAAGCTTTTGTTGTTTATATCTGTCTTGACAGATTCTATCAATTTCTTCTTTTGCAATTTTTGTTGCGTAAGAAAGACTGGTTTGCTGGATTTCTCCAGTAGCTTCTTTTTTCCATCTGTCTGTACAGGTTTCTCCAATAATTGGAATTTTCATGAGATAAGCAGATATCCATTGCGCATATTCACTTCTCTGTGGAATATCATACAAATATGATTCATACATACATGTGTATTTGTCGAGAAGACTAATATCATGTAATTGGAGTTTAGTCATTGAAACTCTTGCTATGTCAACCTTCTTATTAATGGTGAAGTCTTTATTAGAAATATAATCAAGACCTAAGAAAGTAGTGTATATGACATTTATGAGATTATCAAAAAGATCTGAGCCATGTAGTTCTTCATTCCAATTATTGTTTCTTAGGAATTTCTGCACGATTCCATCAGTTTTGTGTTCTAAAAGTAGTAGAACATTTTTTGCTTTTTCAAATTCATCTGGATTTGTTTGTAAGATTAGTGAAATCTCAGTAACCCATTTTTCTACAACTCTTTCTCTGAGTTTTAAATCTTGGATACAATCAATATTGAGTACATTGATCGTATTGGGTCCTTGGCCACTATTTGGAATTCCATTGTGGACAGGCATTTTGAACTCGTATTTCTTTTTATTGCCTCTTCTTGTGGCTGTATAAGAAGATTCTGCTTCATCATCTTCCATATCTGAATATTCGAACTTAACAGTCTTTGTATTTGTTTTAAAATTATCTTCTTGTTCTGATTCAGTATCGGGTTCATTTATTTTAGTCATTCTAAAATATTGATCAAAAAGTTTGGGTTCTTTTTGATACAATTCTTCACATTCTTCAGTTTCTAAAGATAAAAGCTGAATAAGCTTTTGGTCAGTTTTATCATAATCTTCATATTGAAGGTTAAAGAAATATTTCTCGAGACGTTCAGAGATTGTTTCTTTCATTTTTATTCTTTCTTGAAAATGTTAATTTTCTGGGAATCTTTTGAGCTTCCTAAGTCAGGGTTTCCAACACTAGGATTGGGAGGTGAGTATTTCTTAAGACCTGAATATTTTCCAGGCTTGGTTTTTTGTTCTATGATGGAGATATTCTTGATGTGCTCAAGTATGTCTTTATTACATGGGCAAGAGTCAATCTTTTCAGATAACTCTTTAGTAATGTCTGCAATAATTTTTGCAGATGCTACTTCCAACTGGGTAATGGTTACGTATTTATTGAATGTTAAGTCCATGTTTATAATCAGCCCATCAATTTTTTCATTAAGGAGATTGATTGATCTATTTATCTCGGGTATCGAGGTGATTGATTTATTGAGCTCGGGTATCGAGGTCATCCTATTAGTTGTTTTAACTGATCATGTATATTAGTGATCTTAATGTTGGTTTCCTTAAGAGTGCCCTCAATATTTGCCTTTTTGGCGACTTCTTCAACAAATTGGTTGTTTTTTAAAGAGTTTTCTAAAAGAATTGAATGACCAGTTTGGGTGTGTGGATGTGTACGGAATTTATGTTTTAACAAAGAAGGGAATAAATATAAAAATTGTGAAAAGAAGACTCTTGTATCAATAAATGTGTAATTGTGATGTAGTGAGTGTTATACTTACATAGATAGAAACTATTCAAGCCAGCCTGTGTCGTTCATTGGTCTGTGTGGTTGCTTTCCCTGTTGGCATGGTGCCTGTGGTACTGTTAATCATCGTCGACCTGACACTCTGTCACTTACAAGTTTCATCACTCTAAATTGTATGAACACTCAAAAATAACAAAACAAAGATTTATTGATAACAGAGTTCCCAAAAAGGGAAGACTCTTACAATATTTTACATTTTTCCCCTTCTAAGGGAGGAATTACTCACTAGACATTGAACTGAAAATTTTTAGATAGAGAGTGTTTTTTCTTGCACTCGTTCTTGCGATCTCCCTAAAACAAAACATAACTCTCAATTTATAGATACATTGAGAGGGTCTGATCCTTGCCTAATATGTCAGGCATGACGTTTTTATCCACTAAAGATTACATTATTGTGGACAGCTAGAAAGCTTCTAATAATGAAGAAGGGCATTATTATTTCGAGTGGCTGGGGCCATTTGACACGTGAAGCATCTTTCTTTAAGATGATGATGATTTGTCATCTTCAGAGGGGGGTCCCTCCATTGTCTCCGAATCTTTGCTTTCGCAAAAGTGACAAAGATGTTCTTCAAAAAGTTGTTCTGCATGTCGGCAGAAGTGTTGGCGTGTAGCATTGGATACTTCCATGCTATTGTTCATGAATTTTTCGCCAAACTTGGAGGCTTGACGAAGATCTTCTTGGCTGGTGTTGTTGTAACTCCAGCTTGTAATTATACAATGCGAGTCGGTATAATTAATCTTCTTTTTTGAACCAGAGATAATCTCGATGATTTTTTCTGATATTCTTCTTAAACCATTGATGCGATTGGGATGAAGAATCTCTGTAAAAGGTAGATCTTTGTCTTCCATTGGTTGAGATTGTTCAATATCTCTATTGGTTTTAGAAAGACCAATTTCCAGAAAGTGGTATGGAGAAAGAGTTGATTCTTGAATCCATTCTGGGAGTGAAGAGATGCATCTGATGTAGATCGGATTATCTTTTGCTTTAAGTACTTTCTTTCGAAAGTTTTTAATGGATTCTACCATGTTGCTTGGGAAGAAAATGAGTTCTTGAAGGTTGCAACTTGGGTAGATATTGTCGATTAGTCCAGCTTGAAAGGCTTGGTAGACTAATTTTGCATCTGATCCTTCGAGGAAGTTGAACAGACTTTTTGTTTTCTTGTCCGTAGTGAAAAACTTTTCATGAACAAGGTCTTCTGGGCATGCAGCTCTTGCTTTCTTCCAGATTGTTCTGAAGTCTTCGAAAGAGATTTCAGGATAGTTAACCATTTGTTGAGCGTTATTTGGAACGTCAAACCTTTGGTCTCTGTGAGCTTCTTTGACTTTATGAATTTTTGGTCGAAGAAGTGGTTGGTTAGTCTTGCTTGTATCGTCTTGATAAGTGGCAAGGCTTAATCTTGCAGATGCTTCATTTCTGAATTTTTTGCAAGTAACTTTATCAACTTTACAGAATGTTTCTGTAATTCCCCAGTCAGTATGAACACCGGCATGAGGTCCTTTGTAGATTACATAAAATCTTTCAGCTTCTTTGTTAAGAGCTTTTTTGTAATCTGGTGTAAACTCCTGCACAGATTTGTTAATGGGTGACAAGGTTGTCATTTTACTGATTCCTTCAGTACAAGGATTGGTATCAACCAACAAGCTAGTTTTTCCATCAGGAAGAGGAGTAGCTGTCTCCTTTATTATGCTTTTTAGCAAAGCATCAGCTTTCAACGGATTTGTTGATTCTTTACCAGGTGCCGTTTGCACTGGAATAGCCTTTGTTTTTGAGCTTTCGCTTTCCGGTACATTGGTGACCGTTGTTACTTGTTCATACAAGTTGATTTTCTGCTCAATTGCAGATAGCTCTATGAGGAGCATTTGTTTCTTCATCCTCAAAGTGTTGAGGTCTTCCATTTTTGTAAACTCAAATTTTGTTTACTTTTTTCTCTAATCTCCCCCTCTCTTTTTTGTAGGTGAAGTTTTTGTGAGGAAATATGTCTTGAGGATCATATCCTTTTATAGGGCTCGAGAGGAGCGAGTGAGATCATGGATGATGTAAGGTATACCTGAAGTCACGGGTGAGGCAGTCTGCCAGTACGTTTTTGTTTCCTGCGAGATGTTCAACAGTGAAAGTATATCGTGAAAACCACTCTTGCCAACGTATTAGCCGGCCTAATTTGTTATCTCCTGCAATCTTAGTTCGGAGGAAATAAGTAAAATTTTTATTATCTGTACGAACCAGGAAATTTACTGGTGTTAAATATACAGAGAATTTTGTAATAACTCTTTTTACAGCGAGTAATTCTTTTTCATTGCTATGGTAGTTTTTCTCAGCTGCTTTGAAACTGCCAGAGGTGTACCTGCAAATTTGTTCTTCGTTTTTGGGGTTTTTAGCTTTTAAAACACCTCCCCAAAATTCATCAGAAGCATCAGTTTCAATAATTAAACTGTCTTCAATGTTTGGAAGATAAAGTTTTGGAAAATTGATTAAAACTTTCTTTATCTTTTTGATGTAGTCTGTATCAGCATTTGACCAATTCCAAATGACATCTTTTTTTAATTTTGCCTGTAAAGGTTTTCTCATGGCTGCAAGTTTTTCAATATATGTTTCAGCATAAGTTAAAACACCAAGAAATCTTTGTAGTTGCTTTTTGTCTTCTAAAACATTTGGAAAGTCATGTAAATGTTCAAGAATATGTTTTTGAGGACAATGGGTACCTTCATTTATTTCTAAACCTAAAAAATTGATTTTTGTTTTGAAAAGATGAGCTTTCTTTTTTGAAAGTATTATACCATATTTTAAAATAGTTCTGAGAACCTGTGTGACATGAACATAGTGTTCTTGTTCATTTTTGCTGAAGATCATGATGTCATCAACGTATACAGTGCAGAAACCTTCAAGGCCTCGAAGAGCATTCTGCATGTGTCTTTGAAAAATACTAGGAGCTTGTTTAAGCCCAAAGGGTAGTACTTTCCATTGAAAGAGTCCATCAGGACATGTGAAGGCAGTGAGAAGCTGCGATTCTTCATCAAGTAGAACTTGCCAGAAACCTGACTTGCAGTCGAAACTTGAATAAATGTTTTTTCCTCGTAGAAGAGTCAAGAGTTCGTGCATATTGGGGAGATTATGTGAGTCTCCAATAGTTGCATCATTGATTGCTTTGTAGTTAACAACCATTCGCTTCTTTCCTCTTCTTTTCTCTGCTTCTTTATTGACAAGAAAGGCAGGAGACATATGAGGGGATTTTGATTCTATAATTAGTCTCATATCAAGTAATTCTTTGATTTGTTTGGAAAATTCTTCTCTATCTTGTAGAGAGTAAACCATAGGTTTTTCTCTAATAACCGTTTTGGGATCAATAAGCTTGATTGAAGCTTTCATCCATCCTTTGGTTTTATTTGGATCAATAGGATTTTCAGAACAAACTTTTTCAAGAAGATCTTCAATCTGTTTGAACCTGGTAGTTTGAATAGAAATAATCCTTTCTTTATTAATCTCTTCATGAGTTATATTAGTACCTGGAATTTGTTTTTCTTTAGAACCTTTTTCTTGAGTTTCAAGAAAACCTGGTTTTCCTTTGCTATAGGCCTCTGTAACCTTTTTTATAATTACCATATCATTATTAAGATGAAAGGCAATTCTATCTATCCATTGTATGAATGGTCCATAGACTTGACAGAAGTTGTTACCAATTATGATATCAATTCCTGAATTTTGTTGGTAAATAGTGGGAACATTGAAATGTTCTCCTGAAAGTTCGAGATTAATATTTCTACAAACTTTATTAATTTTTATGGTTTCACCATTTGCAATAGTGGCACTAATTTCTTTGGGAGCGTTTTCCCAGAGTTCATCCGGAATGATGAATTTGCTTGCAAGACATAAAGATGCACCTGTGTCTACAAAACAATGTACTCTAAATTTTTTATATCCTTTAAAGTTAAGGAAGGCAGAAACATAAATAGAGTTTGGATTAGTAAGATTCATGATAAGGGAATCATCAATCTTCTGGAGGTTTACGCAAAAATGGTTAATCTCCTCCTCCCTGAAAAGCGAGGTATGTATGGGACTAGTCTGAGTCATCCGTTGTTGATTCGTATTCTTCAGTGTCTGATGAAGATTCTGTTTCAACATGATATATAAAAACATGTTGCGTACCATCATACTCTTCTTCAAGAGCTTCATAGCCTCCATTGTTAGCGGTTTGTAAAACCTTGACTTTGTCAGGGTATTTTTTTCTATTTGGACATTCGTTTGCGTAGTGTCCTTCTTCATTGCAGATCCAACACCTACATTTTTTCTTTCCTTGCGGACAAGAAGTAGTTTTCTTAGGTGTTTCTTTTGATGGTTTCTTGAAGTATTTTCCTGGTGAAAATTTTCTTCTTTTCTTTTTCCAAAAAGATTTGTATTTCTTTTTGTTTTTATGCTTTTTCTTAGTATAATTTTTCTTTCCAATATCAAAGTTTTTGAAATCAGAGAGAATGCTACAACAATCTTTGCTTATAGTTTTAAGCTTTTGTTGTTTATATCTGTCTTGACAGATTCTATCAATTTCTTCTTTTGCAATTTTTGTTGCGTAAGAAAGACTGGTTTGCTGGATTTCTCCAGTAGCTTCTTTTTTCCATCTGTCTGTACAGGTTTCTCCAATAATTGGAATTTTCATGAGATAAGCAGATATCCATTGCGCATATTCACTTCTCTGTGGAATATCATACAAATATGATTCATACATACATGTGTATTTGTCGAGAAGACTAATATCATGTAATTGGAGTTTAGTCATTGAAACTCTTGCTATGTCAACCTTCTTATTAATGGTGAAGTCTTTATTAGAAATATAATCAAGACCTAAGAAAGTAGTGTATATGACATTTATGAGATTATCAAAAAGATCTGAGCCATGTAGTTCTTCATTCCAATTATTGTTTCTTAGGAATTTCTGCACGATTCCATCAGTTTTGTGTTCTAAAAGTAGTAGAACATTTTTTGCTTTTTCAAATTCATCTGGATTTGTTTGTAAGATTAGTGAAATCTCAGTAACCCATTTTTCTACAACTCTTTCTCTGAGTTTTAAATCTTGGATACAATCAATATTGAGTACATTGATCGTATTGGGTCCTTGGCCACTATTTGGAATTCCATTGTGGACAGGCATTTTGAACTCGTATTTCTTTTTATTGCCTCTTCTTGTGGCTGTATAAGAAGATTCTGCTTCATCATCTTCCATATCTGAATATTCGAACTTAACAGTCTTTGTATTTGTTTTAAAATTATCTTCTTGTTCTGATTCAGTATCGGGTTCATTTATTTTAGTCATTCTAAAATATTGATCAAAAAGTTTGGGTTCTTTTTGATACAATTCTTCACATTCTTCAGTTTCTAAAGATAAAAGCTGAATAAGCTTTTGGTCAGTTTTATCATAATCTTCATATTGAAGGTTAAAGAAATATTTCTCGAGACGTTCAGAGATTGTTTCTTTCATTTTTATTCTTTCTTGAAAATGTTAATTTTCTGGGAATCTTTTGAGCTTCCTAAGTCAGGGTTTCCAACACTAGGATTGGGAGGTGAGTATTTCTTAAGACCTGAATATTTTCCAGGCTTGGTTTTTTGTTCTATGATGGAGATATTCTTGATGTGCTCAAGTATGTCTTTATTACATGGGCAAGAGTCAATCTTTTCAGATAACTCTTTAGTAATGTCTGCAATAATTTTTGCAGATGCTACTTCCAACTGGGTAATGGTTACGTATTTATTGAATGTTAAGTCCATGTTTATAATCAGCCCATCAATTTTTTCATTAAGGAGATTGATTGATCTATTTATCTCGGGTATCGAGGTGATTGATTTATTGAGCTCGGGTATCGAGGTCATCCTATTAGTTGTTTTAACTGATCATGTATATTAGTGATCTTAATGTTGGTTTCCTTAAGAGTGCCCTCAATATTTGCCTTTTTGGCGACTTCTTCAACAAATTGGTTGTTTTTTAAAGAGTTTTCTAAAAGAATTGAATGTTTGTCAATAGACTGGGTTAACTTGATAGTTAATTTATTTTGTCTTTCAATAACTTCGAAGAATTTTTCAAAATCTTTTTTATCAAGATTGTTTTTAACCATAAAGGCTAAATCGTTTTTAAATTGGTTAAAAGGTATTTTATTTTTTGAAATATCTGTAGAAATATCTCTTGAAATACCAAGATAATGGCTTATTTTTGAAGTTTTTAAAAGACATCTTGCAATGATTTGGTTGAGATTATTGCAATGATTTACGATTGTTTGAACACCAGCTTTACCAGAAGTAGAGAAAACGTATTCTTTCTTTTCAGTATTATCGTCAAGAGTTTTAATTTTGACTGTTTTACCTTTTTTATAGAAATGAGGAAAATCAATTTTATTATTCATTTATAATGTCAGTGATTTGTTTGATATTCTGGCGTAGACTATCAATTTTTAAAGACATGTTTCTTATTAGGTTATTATCTTTTCTCTCCGAGCTTTCTCCTATGTGGAGTGAATCCATAGAAATTCTTGGTCTAAGAGTTTCTCCTAGAGCTTTTTTATTTCTAGCTATATTTAAAACCCAAGAGTTTTCTTGAGGATTTATGTCGCAGAATTGTTTATCTTTGACATGGCCTATTTCTGAAAAGACATCATCAAGTTCGATGTACTCGTCTTTCTTATAGTCTATGCTATGGTGACTGTTGGTCAGGGCATATCCTATGAGATATGTTATGGTGAAAGGTTTATCACCTGGACTCATTAGGTCACTTCTTTCAAAGTGATGTATAAAAGATAAGGTTTTATCTATATTTGCAGATTTTAAATCCAGAGCAAACTTTGGATAGACTGAAAACATAAACTTTTGGTAAGCAAGGTTTCCCTTTGCAGCACCTAAGATGCAGTCCTGTCTGTCAGTAATTCTGTTGTCAATTAAGGCCATTTTTATGGGAGAATTTATTCCTGCTTGGAATTGGGATTTTAACAAAATTTTTACAGCTCCGATATGGACCATTCTAATTTTTGATCTAATCTCAACTGGAATACTTTTTAAGTTATTATGTATTTGCTCCTTAGTTAAAAGGGGTAGAAAGACAGCTCCTATTGTATCTTTTATGTCTACGGACATTTCTTTAGTACTAACAAAGTAGAAAATTTCATTTTTCCTTTTAAGGGGATTTAGAATACTAAGTTTAGAAGGAACATTTTTGAAAATGTTTTCTTTCTTTATTTTTAAATCAATTTTCTTAACTCTAGAGAGAAGGTCTTGTTTTATTAAAAGATTTGCATGAAAGCCGTCTTCATCTTCAACATAAGTTAAGATTTGTTTTTCTTCTGAATTATTTTCTTCAGTGTTGTTGAAAATTTCATTATTCATTTTAAGAAAAGCTAACAGGTTAAAATAAACTTTCTGAGTTTTGAAACTAATTTTTTATTTCTATCAAGATGTTCTTGATGTACTTTTTGCTTATGCAGGAGATACATACGTATATTAACCAAGTTTGGTATATATTCGTGAGTATGTTTATTTTGTGCTTGTAGAATTCTGAAATCTATATGCACCAAGTCTTTTTTATTATTGAAAAGTATTTCTTTATGTTGAGAGATTTCAATCTCTTTATTATGAATATGTTCAAACTTTACTCTGTAAAGTGTTTTATTATAATGTAATGCCATATTTATCAAGGCTCTGATACCAGTTTGGGTGTGTGGATGTGTACGGAATTTATGTTTTAACAAAGAAGGGAATAAATATAAAAATTGTGAAAAGAAGACTCTTGTATCAATAAATGTGTAATTGTGATGTAGTGAGTGTTATACTTACATAGATAGAAACTATTCAAGCCAGCCTGTGTCGTTCATTGGTCTGTGTGGTTGCTTTCCCTGTTGGCATGGTGCCTGTGGTACTGTTAATCATCGTCGACCTGACACTCTGTCACTTACAAGTTTCATCACTCTAAATTGTATGAACACTCAAAAATAACAAAACAAAGATTTATTGATAACAGAGTTCCCAAAAAGGGAAGACTCTTACAATATTTTACATTTTTCCCCTTCTAAGGGAGGAATTACTCACTAGACATTGAACTGAAAATTTTTAGATAGAGAGTGTTTTTTCTTGCACTCGTTCTTGCGATGTCCCTAAAACAAAACATAACTCTCAATTTATAGATACATTGAGAGGGTCTGATCCTTGCCTAATATGTCAGGCATGACGTTTTTATCCACTAAAGATTACATTATTGTGGACAGCTAGAAAGCTTCTAATAATGAAGAAGGGCATTATTATTTCGAGTGGCTGGGGCCATTTGACACGTGAAGCATCTTTCTTTAAGATGATGATGATTTGTCATCTTCAGAGGGGGGTCCCTCCATTGTCTCCGAATCTTTGCTTTCGCAAAAGTGACAAAGATGTTCTTCAAAAAGTTGTTCTGCATGTCGGCAGAAGTGTTGGCGTGTAGCATTGGATACTTCCATGCTATTGTTCATGAATTTTTCGCCAAACTTGGAGGCTTGACGAAGATCTTCTTGGCTGGTGTTGTTGTAACTCCAGCTTGTAATTATACAATGCGAGTCGGTATAATTAATCTTCTTTTTTGAACCAGAGATAATCTCGATGATTTTTTCTGATATTCTTCTTAAACCATTGATGCGATTGGGATGAAGAATCTCTGTAAAAGGTAGATCTTTGTCTTCCATTGGTTGAGATTGTTCAATATCTCTATTGGTTTTAGAAAGACCAATTTCCAGAAAGTGGTATGGAGAAAGAGTTGATTCTTGAATCCATTCTGGGAGTGAAGAGATGCATCTGATGTAGATCGGATTATCTTTTGCTTTAAGTACTTTCTTTCGAAAGTTTTTAATGGATTCTACCATGTTGCTTGGGAAGAAAATGAGTTCTTGAAGGTTGCAACTTGGGTAGATATTGTCGATTAGTCCAGCTTGAAAGGCTTGGTAGACTAATTTTGCATCTGATCCTTCGAGGAAGTTGAACAGACTTTTTGTTTTCTTGTCCGTAGTGAAAAGCTTTTCATGAACAAGGTCTTCTGGGCATGCAGCTCTTGCTTTCTTCCAGATTGTTCTGAAGTCTTCGAAAGAGATTTCAGGATAGTTAACCATTTGTTGAGCGTTATTTGGAACGTCAAACCTTTGGTCTCTGTGAGCTTCTTTGACTTTATGAATTTTTGGTCGAAGAAGTGGTTGGTTAGTCTTGCTTGTATCGTCTTGATAAGTGGCAAGGCTTAATCTTGCAGATGCTTCATTTCTGAATTTTTTGCAAGTAACTTTATCAACTTTACAGAATGTTTCTGTAATTCCCCAGTCAGTATGAACACCGGCATGAGGTCCTTTGTAGATTACATAAAATCTTTCAGCTTCTTTGTTAAGAGCTTTTTTGTAATCTGGTGTAAACTCCTGCACAGATTTGTTAATGGGTGACAAGGTTGTCATTTTACTGATTCCTTCAGTACAAGGATTGGTATCAACCAACAAGCTAGTTTTTCCATCAGGAAGAGGAGTAGCTGTCTCCTTTATTATGCTTTTTAGCAAAGCATCAGCTTTCAACGGATTTGTTGATTCTTTACCAGGTGCCGTTTGCACTGGAATAGCCTTTGTTTTTGAGCTTTCGCTTTCCGGTACATTGGTGACCGTTGTTACTTGTTCATACAAGTTGATTTTCTGCTCAATTGCAGATAGCTCTATGAGGAGCATTTGTTTCTTCATCCTCAAAGTGTTGAGGTCTTCCATTTTTGTAAACTCAAATTTTGTTTACTTTTTTCTCTAATCTCCCCCTCTCTTTTTTGTAGGTGAAGTTTTTGTGAGGAAATATGTCTTGAGGATCATATCCTTTTATAGGGCTCGAGAGGAGCGAGTGAGATCATGGATGATGTAAGGTATACCTGAAGTCACGGGTGAGGCAGTCTGCCAGTACGTTTTTGTTTCCTGCGAGATGTTCAACAGTGAAAGTATATCGTGAAAACCACTCTTGCCAACGTATTAGCCGGCCTAATTTGTTATCTCCTGCAATCTTAGTTCGGAGGAAATAAGTAAAATTTTTATTATCTGTACGAACCAGGAAATTTACTGGTGTTAAATATACAGAGAATTTTGTAATAACTCTTTTTACAGCGAGTAATTCTTTTTCATTGCTATGGTAGTTTTTCTCAGCTGCTTTGAAACTGCCAGAGGTGTACCTGCAAATTTGTTCTTCGTTTTTGGGGTTTTTAGCTTTTAAAACACCTCCCCAAAATTCATCAGAAGCATCAGTTTCAATAATTAAACTGTCTTCAATGTTTGGAAGATAAAGTTTTGGAAAATTGATTAAAACTTTCTTTATCTTTTTGATGTAGTCTGTATCAGCATTTGACCAATTCCAAATGACATCTTTTTTTAATTTTGCCTGTAAAGGTTTTCTCATGGCTGCAAGTTTTTCAATATATGTTTCAGCATAAGTTAAAACACCAAGAAATCTTTGTAGTTGCTTTTTGTCTTCTAAAACATTTGGAAAGTCATGTAAATGTTCAAGAATATGTTTTTGAGGACAATGGGTACCTTCATTTATTTCTAAACCTAAAAAATTGATTTTTGTTTTGAAAAGATGAGCTTTCTTTTTTGAAAGTATTATACCATATTTTAAAATAGTTCTGAGAACCTGTGTGACATGAACATAGTGTTCTTGTTCATTTTTGCTGAAGATCATGATGTCATCAACGTATACAGTGCAGAAACCTTCAAGGCCTCGAAGAGCATTCTGCATGTGTCTTTGAAAAATACTAGGAGCTTGTTTAAGCCCAAAGGGTAGTACTTTCCATTGAAAGAGTCCATCAGGACATGTGAAGGCAGTGAGAAGCTGCGATTCTTCATCAAGTAGAACTTGCCAGAAACCTGACTTGCAGTCGAAACTTGAATAAATGTTTTTTCCTCGTAGAAGAGTCAAGAGTTCGTGCATATTGGGGAGATTATGTGAGTCTCCAATAGTTGCATCATTGATTGCTTTGTAGTTAACAACCATTCGCTTCTTTCCTCTTCTTTTCTCTGCTTCTTTATTGACAAGAAAGGCAGGAGACATATGAGGGGATTTTGATTCTATAATTAGTCTCATATCAAGTAATTCTTTGATTTGTTTGGAAAATTCTTCTCTATCTTGTAGAGAGTAAACCATAGGTTTTTCTCTAATAACCGTTTTGGGATCAATAAGCTTGATTGAAGCTTTCATCCATCCTTTGGTTTTATTTGGATCAATAGGATTTTCAGAACAAACTTTTTCAAGAAGATCTTCAATCTGTTTGAACCTGGTAGTTTGAATAGAAATAATCCTTTCTTTATTAATCTCTTCATGAGTTATATTAGTACCTGGAATTTGTTTTTCTTTAGAACCTTTTTCTTGAGTTTCAAGAAAACCTGGTTTTCCTTTGCTATAGGCCTCTGTAACCTTTTTTATAATTACCATATCATTATTAAGATGAAAGGCAATTCTATCTATCCATTGTATGAATGGTCCATAGACTTGACAGAAGTTGTTACCAATTATGATATCAATTCCTGAATTTTGTTGGTAAATAGTGGGAACATTGAAATGTTCTCCTGAAAGTTCGAGATTAATATTTCTACAAACTTTATTAATTTTTATGGTTTCACCATTTGCAATAGTGGCACTAATTTCTTTGGGAGCGTTTTCCCAGAGTTCATCCGGAATGATGAATTTGCTTGCAAGACATAAAGATGCACCTGTGTCTACAAAACAATGTACTCTAAATTTTTTATATCCTTTAAAGTTAAGGAAGGCAGAAACATAAATAGAGTTTGGATTAGTAAGATTCATGATAAGGGAATCATCAATCTTCTGGAGGTTTACGCAAAAATGGTTAATCTCCTCCTCCCTGAAAAGCGAGGTATGTATGGGACTAGTCTGAGTCATCCGTTGTTGATTCGTATTCTTCAGTGTCTGATGAAGATTCTGTTTCAACATGATATATAAAAACATGTTGCGTACCATCATACTCTTCTTCAAGAGCTTCATAGCCTCCATTGTTAGCGGTTTGTAAAACCTTGACTTTGTCAGGGTATTTTTTTCTATTTGGACATTCGTTTGCGTAGTGTCCTTCTTCATTGCAGATCCAACACCTACATTTTTTCTTTCCTTGCGGACAAGAAGTAGTTTTCTTAGGTGTTTCTTTTGATGGTTTCTTGAAGTATTTTCCTGGTGAAAATTTTCTTCTTTTCTTTTTCCAAAAAGATTTGTATTTCTTTTTGTTTTTATGCTTTTTCTTAGTATAATTTTTCTTTCCAATATCAAAGTTTTTGAAATCAGAGAGAATGCTACAACAATCTTTGCTTATAGTTTTAAGCTTTTGTTGTTTATATCTGTCTTGACAGATTCTATCAATTTCTTCTTTTGCAATTTTTGTTGCGTAAGAAAGACTGGTTTGCTGGATTTCTCCAGTAGCTTCTTTTTTCCATCTGTCTGTACAGGTTTCTCCAATAATTGGAATTTTCATGAGATAAGCAGATATCCATTGCGCATATTCACTTCTCTGTGGAATATCATACAAATATGATTCATACATACATGTGTATTTGTCGAGAAGACTAATATCATGTAATTGGAGTTTAGTCATTGAAACTCTTGCTATGTCAACCTTCTTATTAATGGTGAAGTCTTTATTAGAAATATAATCAAGACCTAAGAAAGTAGTGTATATGACATTTATGAGATTATCAAAAAGATCTGAGCCATGTAGTTCTTCATTCCAATTATTGTTTCTTAGGAATTTCTGCACGATTCCATCAGTTTTGTGTTCTAAAAGTAGTAGAACATTTTTTGCTTTTTCAAATTCATCTGGATTTGTTTGTAAGATTAGTGAAATCTCAGTAACCCATTTTTCTACAACTCTTTCTCTGAGTTTTAAATCTTGGATACAATCAATATTGAGTACATTGATCGTATTGGGTCCTTGGCCACTATTTGGAATTCCATTGTGGACAGGCATTTTGAACTCGTATTTCTTTTTATTGCCTCTTCTTGTGGCTGTATAAGAAGATTCTGCTTCATCATCTTCCATATCTGAATATTCGAACTTAACAGTCTTTGTATTTGTTTTAAAATTATCTTCTTGTTCTGATTCAGTATCGGGTTCATTTATTTTAGTCATTCTAAAATATTGATCAAAAAGTTTGGGTTCTTTTTGATACAATTCTTCACATTCTTCAGTTTCTAAAGATAAAAGCTGAATAAGCTTTTGGTCAGTTTTATCATAATCTTCATATTGAAGGTTAAAGAAATATTTCTCGAGACGTTCAGAGATTGTTTCTTTCATTTTTATTCTTTCTTGAAAATGTTAATTTTCTGGGAATCTTTTGAGCTTCCTAAGTCAGGGTTTCCAACACTAGGATTGGGAGGTGAGTATTTCTTAAGACCTGAATATTTTCCAGGCTTGGTTTTTTGTTCTATGATGGAGATATTCTTGATGTGCTCAAGTATGTCTTTATTACATGGGCAAGAGTCAATCTTTTCAGATAACTCTTTAGTAATGTCTGCAATAATTTTTGCAGATGCTACTTCCAACTGGGTAATGGTTACGTATTTATTGAATGTTAAGTCCATGTTTATAATCAGCCCATCAATTTTTTCATTAAGGAGATTGATTGATCTATTTATCTCGGGTATCGAGGTGATTGATTTATTGAGCTCGGGTATCGAGGTCATCCTATTAGTTGTTTTAACTGATCATGTATATTAGTGATCTTAATGTTGGTTTCCTTAAGAGTGCCCTCAATATTTGCCTTTTTGGCGACTTCTTCAACAAATTGGTTGTTTTTTAAAGAGTTTTCTAAAAGAATTGAATGTTTGTCAATAGACTGGGTTAACTTGATAGTTAATTTATTTTGTCTTTCAATAACTTCGAAGAATTTTTCAAAATCTTTTTTATCAAGATTGTTTTTAACCATAAAGGCTAAATCGTTTTTAAATTGGTTAAAAGGTATTTTATTTTTTGAAATATCTGTAGAAATATCTCTTGAAATACCAAGATAATGGCTTATTTTTGAAGTTTTTAAAAGACATCTTGCAATGATTTGGTTGAGATTATTGCAATGATTTACGATTGTTTGAACACCAGCTTTACCAGAAGTAGAGAAAACGTATTCTTTCTTTTCAGTATTATCGTCAAGAGTTTTAATTTTGACTGTTTTACCTTTTTTATAGAAATGAGGAAAATCAATTTTATTATTCATTTATAATGTCAGTGATTTGTTTGATATTCTGGCGTAGACTATCAATTTTTAAAGACATGTTTCTTATTAGGTTATTATCTTTTCTCTCCGAGCTTTCTCCTATGTGGAGTGAATCCATAGAAATTCTTGGTCTAAGAGTTTCTCCTAGAGCTTTTTTATTTCTAGCTATATTTAAAACCCAAGAGTTTTCTTGAGGATTTATGTCGCAGAATTGTTTATCTTTGACATGGCCTATTTCTGAAAAGACATCATCAAGTTCGATGTACTCGTCTTTCTTATAGTCTATGCTATGGTGACTGTTGGTCAGGGCATATCCTATGAGATATGTTATGGTGAAAGGTTTATCACCTGGACTCATTAGGTCACTTCTTTCAAAGTGATGTATAAAAGATAAGGTTTTATCTATATTTGCAGATTTTAAATCCAGAGCAAACTTTGGATAGACTGAAAACATAAACTTTTGGTAAGCAAGGTTTCCCTTTGCAGCACCTAAGATGCAGTCCTGTCTGTCAGTAATTCTGTTGTCAATTAAGGCCATTTTTATGGGAGAATTTATTCCTGCTTGGAATTGGGATTTTAACAAAATTTTTACAGCTCCGATATGGACCATTCTAATTTTTGATCTAATCTCAACTGGAATACTTTTTAAGTTATTATGTATTTGCTCCTTAGTTAAAAGGGGTAGAAAGACAGCTCCTATTGTATCTTTTATGTCTACGGACATTTCTTTAGTACTAACAAAGTAGAAAATTTCATTTTTCCTTTTAAGGGGATTTAGAATACTAAGTTTAGAAGGAACATTTTTGAAAATGTTTTCTTTCTTTATTTTTAAATCAATTTTCTTAACTCTAGAGAGAAGGTCTTGTTTTATTAAAAGATTTGCATGAAAGCCGTCTTCATCTTCAACATAAGTTAAGATTTGTTTTTCTTCTGAATTATTTTCTTCAGTGTTGTTGAAAATTTCATTATTCATTTTAAGAAAAGCTAACAGGTTAAAATAAACTTTCTGAGTTTTGAAACTAATTTTTTATTTCTATCAAGATGTTCTTGATGTACTTTTTGCTTATGCAGGAGATACATACGTATATTAACCAAGTTTGGTATATATTCGTGAGTATGTTTATTTTGTGCTTGTAGAATTCTGAAATCTATATGCACCAAGTCTTTTTTATTATTGAAAAGTATTTCTTTATGTTGAGAGATTTCAATCTCTTTATTATGAATATGTTCAAACTTTACTCTGTAAAGTGTTTTATTATAATGTAATGCCATATTTATCAAGGCTCTGATACCAGTTTGGGTGTGTGGATGTGTACGGAATTTATGTTTTAACAAAGAAGGGAATAAATATAAAAATTGTGAAAAGAAGATCAAAAATTAGAATGGTCCATATCGGAGCTGTAAAAATTTTGTTAAAATCCCAATTCCAAGCAGGAATAAATTCTCCCATAAAAATGGCCTTAATTGACAACAGAATTACTGACAGACAGGACTGCATCTTAGGTGCTGCAAAGGGAAACCTTGCTTACCAAAAGTTTATGTTTTCAGTCTATCCAAAGTTTGCTCTGGATTTAAAATCTGCAAATATAGATAAAACCTTATCTTTTATACATCACTTTGAAAGTACTACCCTTAGAAGGGGAAAAATGTAAAATATTGTAAGAGTCTTCCCTTTTTGGGAACTCTGTTATCAATAAATCTTTGTTTTGTTAAAAAAAAAAAAAAAAAAAAAAAAAAAAAAAAAAAAAAAAAAAAAAAAAAAAAAAAAAAAAAAAAGTCAAAATTAAAACTCTTGACGATAATACTGAAAAGAAAGAATACGTTTTCTCTACTTCTGGTAAAGCTGGTGTTCAAACAATCGTAAATCATTGCAATAATCTCAACCAAATCATTGCAAGATGTCTTTTAAAAACTTCAAAAATAAGCCATTATCTTGGTATTTCAAGAGATATTTCTACAGATATTTCAAAAAATAAAATACCTTTTAACCAATTTAAAAACGATTTAGCCTTTATGGTTAAAAACAATCTTGATAAAAAAGATTTTGAAAAATTCTTCGAAGTTATTGAAAGACAAAATAAATTAACTATCAAGTTAACCCAGTCTATTGACAAACATTCAATTCTTTTAGAAAACTCTTTAAAAAACAACCAATTTGTTGAAGAAGTCGCCAAAAAGGCAAATATTGAGGGCACTCTTAAGGAAACCAACATTAAGATCACTAATATACATGATCAGTTAAAACAACTAATAGGATGACCTCGATACCCGAGCTCAATAAATCAATCACCTCGATACCCGAGATAAATAGATCAATCAATCTCCTTAATGAAAAAATTGATGGGCTGATTATAAACATGGACTTAACATTCAATAAATACGTAACCATTACCCAGTTGGAAGTAGCATCTGCAAAAATTATTGCAGACATTACTAAAGAGTTATCTGAAAAGATTGACTCTTGCCCATGTAATAAAGACATACTTGAGCACATCAAGAATATCTCCATCATAGAACAAAAAACCAAGCCTGGAAAATATTCAGGTCTTAAGAAATACTCACCTCCCAATCCTAGTGTTGGAAACCCTGACTTAGGAAGCTCAAAAGATTCCCAGAAAATTAACATTTTCAAGAAAGAATAAAAATGAAAGAAACAATCTCTGAACGTCTCGAGAAATATTTCTTTAACCTTCAATATGAAGATTATGATAAAACTGACCAAAAGCTTATTCAGCTTTTATCTTTAGAAACTGAAGAATGTGAAGAATTGTATCAAAAAGAACCCAAACTTTTTGATCAATATTTTAGAATGACTAAAATAAATGAACCCGATACTGAATCAGAACAAGAAGATAATTTTAAAACAAATACAAAGACTGTTAAGTTCGAATATTCAGATATGGAAGATGATGAAGCAGAATCTTCTTATACAGCCACAAGAAGAGGCAATAAAAAGAAATACGAGTTCAAAATGCCTGTCCACAATGGAATTCCAAATAGTGGCCAAGGACCCAATACGATCAATGTACTCAATATTGATTGTATCCAAGATTTAAAACTCAGAGAAAGAGTTGTAGAAAAATGGGTTACTGAGATTTCACTAATCTTACAAACAAATCCAGATGAATTTGAAAAAGCAAAAAATGTTCTACTACTTTTAGAACACAAAACTGATGGAATCGTGCAGAAATTCCTAAGAAACAATAATTGGAATGAAGAACTACATGGCTCAGATCTTTTTGATAATCTCATAAATGTCATATACACTACTTTCTTAGGTCTTGATTATATTTCTAATAAAGACTTCACCATTAATAAGAAGGTTGACATAGCAAGAGTTTCAATGACTAAACTCCAATTACATGATATTAGTCTTCTCGACAAATACACATGTATGTATGAATCATATTTGTATGATATTCCACAGAGAAGTGAATATGCGCAATGGATATCTGCTTATCTCATGAAAATTCCAATTATTGGAGAAACCTGTACAGACAGATGGAAAAAAGAAGCTACTGGAGAAATCCAGCAAACCAGTCTTTCTTACGCAACAAAAATTGCAAAAGAAGAAATTGATAGAATCTGTCAAGACAGATATAAACAACAAAAGCTTAAAACTATAAGCAAAGATTGTTGTAGCATTCTCTCTGATTTCAAAAACTTTGATATTGGAAAGAAAAATTATACTAAGAAAAAGCATAAAAACAAAAAGAAATACAAATCTTTTTGGAAAAAGAAAAGAAGAAAATTTTCACCAGGAAAATACTTCAAGAAACCATCAAAAGAAACACCTAAGAAAACTACTTCTTGTCCGCAAGGAAAGAAAAAATGTAGGTGTTGGATCTGCAATGAAGAAGGACACTACGCAAACGAATGTCCAAATAGAAAAAAATACCCTGACAAAGTCAAGGTTTTACAAACCGCTAACAATGGAGGCTATGAAGCTCTTGAAGAAGAGTATGATGGTACGCAACATGTTTTTATATATCATGTTGAAACAGAATCTTCATCAGACACTGAAGAATACGAATCAACAACGGATGACTCAGACTAGTCCCATACATACCTCGCTTTTCAGGGAGGAGGAGATTAACCATTTTTGCGTAAACCTCCAGAAGATTGATGATTCCCTTATCATGAATCTTACTAATCCAAACTCTATTTATGTTTCTGCCTTCCTTAACTTTAAAGGATATAAAAAATTTAGAGTACATTGTTTTGTAGACACAGGTGCATCTTTATGTCTTGCAAGCAAATTCATCATTCCGGATGAACTCTGGGAAAACGCTCCCAAAGAAATTAGTGCCACTATTGCAAATGGTGAAACCATAAAAATTAATAAAGTTTGTAGAAATATTAATCTCGAACTTTCAGGAGAACATTTCAATGTTCCCACTATTTACCAACAAAATTCAGGAATTGATATCATAATTGGTAACAACTTCTGTCAAGTCTATGGACCATTCATACAATGGATAGATAGAATTGCCTTTCATCTTAATAATGATATGGTAATTATAAAAAAGGTTACAGAGGCCTATAGCAAAGGAAAACCAGGTTTTCTTGAAACTCAAGAAAAAGGTTCTAAAGAAAAACAAATTCCAGGTACTAATATAACTCATGAAGAGATTAATAAAGAAAGGATTATTTCTATTCAAACTACCAGGTTCAAACAGATTGAAGATCTTCTTGAAAAAGTTTGTTCTGAAAATCCTATTGATCCAAATAAAACCAAAGGATGGATGAAAGCTTCAATCAAGCTTATTGATCCCAAAACGGTTATTAGAGAAAAACCTATGGTTTACTCTCTACAAGATAGAGAAGAATTTTCCAAACAAATCAAAGAATTACTTGATATGAGACTAATTATAGAATCAAAATCCCCTCATATGTCTCCTGCCTTTCTTGTCAATAAAGAAGCAGAGAAAAGAAGAGGAAAGAAGCGAATGGTTGTTAACTACAAAGCAATCAATGATGCAACTATTGGAGACTCACATAATCTCCCCAATATGCACGAACTCTTGACTCTTCTACGAGGAAAAAACATTTATTCAAGTTTCGACTGCAAGTCAGGTTTCTGGCAAGTTCTACTTGATGAAGAATCGCAGCTTCTCACTGCCTTCACATGTCCTGATGGACTCTTTCAATGGAAAGTACTACCCTTTGGGCTTAAACAAGCTCCTAGTATTTTTCAAAGACACATGCAGAATGCTCTTCGAGGCCTTGAAGGTTTCTGCACTGTATACGTTGATGACATCATGATCTTCAGCAAAAATGAACAAGAACACTATGTTCATGTCACACAGGTTCTCAGAACTATTTTAAAATATGGTATAATACTTTCAAAAAAGAAAGCTCATCTTTTCAAAACAAAAATCAATTTTTTAGGTTTAGAAATAAATGAAGGTACCCATTGTCCTCAAAAACATATTCTTGAACATTTACATGACTTTCCAAATGTTTTAGAAGACAAAAAGCAACTACAAAGATTTCTTGGTGTTTTAACTTATGCTGAAACATATATTGAAAAACTTGCAGCCATGAGAAAACCTTTACAGGCAAAATTAAAAAAAGATGTCATTTGGAATTGGTCAAATGCTGATACAGACTACATCAAAAAGATAAAGAAAGTTTTAATCAATTTTCCAAAACTTTATCTTCCAAACATTGAAGACAGTTTAATTATTGAAACTGATGCTTCTGATGAATTTTGGGGAGGTGTTTTAAAAGCTAAAAACCCCAAAAACGAAGAACAAATTTGCAGGTACACCTCTGGCAGTTTCAAAGCAGCTGAGAAAAACTACCATAGCAATGAAAAAGAATTACTCGCTGTAAAAAGAGTTATTACAAAATTCTCTGTATATTTAACACCAGTAAATTTCCTGGTTCGTACAGATAATAAAAATTTTACTTATTTCCTCCGAACTAAGATTGCAGGAGATAACAAATTAGGCCGGCTAATACGTTGGCAAGAGTGGTTTTCACGATATACTTTCACTGTTGAACATCTCGCAGGAAACAAAAACGTACTGGCAGACTGCCTCACCCGTGACTTCAGGTATACCTTACATCATCCATGATCTCACTCGCTCCTCTCGAGCCCTATAAAAGGATATGATCCTCAAGACATATTTCCTCACAAAAACTTCACCTACAAAAAAGAGAGGGGGAGATTAGAGAAAAAAGTAAACAAAATTTGAGTTTACAAAAATGGAAGACCTCAACACTTTGAGGATGAAGAAACAAATGCTCCTCATAGAGCTATCTGCAATTGAGCAGAAAATCAACTTGTATGAACAAGTAACAACGGTCACCAATGTACCGGAAAGCGAAAGCTCAAAAACAAAGGCTATTCCAGTGCAAACGGCACCTGGTAAAGAATCAACAAATCCGTTGAAAGCTGATGCTTTGCTAAAAAGCATAATAAAGGAGACAGCTACTCCTCTTCCTGATGGAAAAACTAGCTTGTTGGTTGATACCAATCCTTGTACTGAAGGAATCAGTAAAATGACAACCTTGTCACCCATTAACAAATCTGTGCAGGAGTTTACACCAGATTACAAAAAAGCTCTTAACAAAGAAGCTGAAAGATTTTATGTAATCTACAAAGGACCTCATGCCGGTGTTCATACTGACTGGGGAATTACAGAAACATTCTGTAAAGTTGATAAAGTTACTTGCAAAAAATTCAGAAATGAAGCATCTGCAAGATTAAGCCTTGCCACTTATCAAGACGATACAAGCAAGACTAACCAACCACTTCTTCGACCAAAAATTCATAAAGTCAAAGAAGCTCACAGAGACCAAAGGTTTGACGTTCCAAATAACGCTCAACAAATGGTTAACTATCCTGAAATCTCTTTCGAAGACTTCAGAACAATCTGGAAGAAAGCAAGAGCTGCATGCCCAGAAGACCTTGTTCATGAAAAGTTTTTCACTACGGACAAGAAAACAAAAAGTCTGTTCAACTTCCTCGAAGGATCAGATGCAAAATTAGTCTACCAAGCCTTTCAAGCTGGACTAATCGACAATATCTACCCAAGTTGCAACCTTCAAGAACTCATTTTCTTCCCAAGCAACATGGTAGAATCCATTAAAAACTTTCGAAAGAAAGTACTTAAAGCAAAAGATAATCCGATCTACATCAGATGCATCTCTTCACTCCCAGAATGGATTCAAGAATCAACTCTTTCTCCATACCACTTTCTGGAAATTGGTCTTTCTAAAACCAATAGAGATATTGAACAATCTCAACCAATGGAAGACAAAGATCTACCTTTTACAGAGATTCTTCATCCCAATCGCATCAATGGTTTAAGAAGAATATCAGAAAAAATCATCGAGATTATCTCTGGTTCAAAAAAGAAGATTAATTATACCGACTCGCATTGTATAATTACAAGCTGGAGTTACAACAACACCAGCCAAGAAGATCTTCGTCAAGCCTCCAAGTTTGGCGAAAAATTCATGAACAATAGCATGGAAGTATCCAATGCTACACGCCAACACTTCTGCCGACATGCAGAACAACTTTTTGAAGAACATCTTTGTCACTTTTGCGAAAGCAAAGATTCGGAGACAATGGAGGGACCCCCCTCTGAAGATGACAAATCATCATCATCTTAAAGAAAGATGCTTCACGTGTCAAATGGCCCCAGCCACTCGAAATAATAATGCCCTTCTTCATTATTAGAAGCTTTCTAGCTGTCCACAATAATGTAATCTTTAGTGGATAAAAACGTCATGCCTGACATATTAGGCAAGGATCAGACCCTCTCAATGTATCTATAAATTGAGAGTTATGTTTTGTTTTAGGGACATCGCAAGAACGAGTGCAAGAAAAAACACTCTCTATCTAAAAATTTTCAGTTCAATGTCTAGTGAGTAATTTCTATTTGGACATTCGTTTGCGTAGTGTCCTTCTTCATTGCAGATCCAACACCTACATTTTTTCTTTCCTTGCGGACAAGAAGTAGTTTTCTTAGGTGTTTCTTTTGATGGTTTCTTGAAGTATTTTCCTGGTGAAAATTTTCTTCTTTTCTTTTTCCAAAAAGATTTGTATTTCTTTTTGTTTTTATGCTTTTTCTTAGTATAATTTTTCTTTCCAATATCAAAGTTTTTGAAATCAGAGAGAATGCTACAACAATCTTTGCTTATAGTTTTAAGCTTTTGTTGTTTATATCTGTCTTGACAGATTCTATCAATTTCTTCTTTTGCAATTTTTGTTGCGTAAGAAAGACTGGTTTGCTGGATTTCTCCAGTAGCTTCTTTTTTCCATCTGTCTGTACAGGTTTCTCCAATAATTGGAATTTTCATGAGATAAGCAGATATCCATTGCGCATATTCACTTCTCTGTGGAATATCATACAAATATGATTCATACATACATGTGTATTTGTCGAGAAGACTAATATCATGTAATTGGAGTTTAGTCATTGAAACTCTTGCTATGTCAACCTTCTTATTAATGGTGAAGTCTTTATTAGAAATATAATCAAGACCTAAGAAAGTAGTGTATATGACATTTATGAGATTATCAAAAAGATCTGAGCCATGTAGTTCTTCATTCCAATTATTGTTTCTTAGGAATTTCTGCACGATTCCATCAGTTTTGTGTTCTAAAAGTAGTAGAACATTTTTTGCTTTTTCAAATTCATCTGGATTTGTTTGTAAGATTAGTGAAATCTCAGTAACCCATTTTTCTACAACTCTTTCTCTGAGTTTTAAATCTTGGATACAATCAATATTGAGTACATTGATCGTATTGGGTCCTTGGCCACTATTTGGAATTCCATTGTGGACAGGCATTTTGAACTCGTATTTCTTTTTATTGCCTCTTCTTGTGGCTGTATAAGAAGATTCTGCTTCATCATCTTCCATATCTGAATATTCGAACTTAACAGTCTTTGTATTTGTTTTAAAATTATCTTCTTGTTCTGATTCAGTATCGGGTTCATTTATTTTAGTCATTCTAAAATATTGATCAAAAAGTTTGGGTTCTTTTTGATACAATTCTTCACATTCTTCAGTTTCTAAAGATAAAAGCTGAATAAGCTTTTGGTCAGTTTTATCATAATCTTCATATTGAAGGTTAAAGAAATATTTCTCGAGACGTTCAGAGATTGTTTCTTTCATTTTTATTCTTTCTTGAAAATGTTAATTTTCTGGGAATCTTTTGAGCTTCCTAAGTCAGGGTTTCCAACACTAGGATTGGGAGGTGAGTATTTCTTAAGACCTGAATATTTTCCAGGCTTGGTTTTTTGTTCTATGATGGAGATATTCTTGATGTGCTCAAGTATGTCTTTATTACATGGGCAAGAGTCAATCTTTTCAGATAACTCTTTAGTAATGTCTGCAATAATTTTTGCAGATGCTACTTCCAACTGGGTAATGGTTACGTATTTATTGAATGTTTGTCAATAGACTGGGTTAACTTGATAGTTAATTTATTTTGTCTTTCAATAACTTCGAAGAATTTTTCAAAATCTTTTTTATCAAGATTGTTTTTAACCATAAAGGCTAAATCGTTTTTAAATTGGTTAAAAGGTATTTTATTTTTTGAAATATCTGTAGAAATATCTCTTGAAATACCAAGATAATGGCTTATTTTTGAAGTTTTTAAAAGACATCTTGCAATGATTTGGTTGAGATTATTGCAATGATTTACGATTGTTTGAACACCAGCTTTACCAGAAGTAGAGAAAACGTATTCTTTCTTTTCAGTATTATCGTCAAGAGTTTTAATTTTGACTGTTTTACCTTTTTTATAGAAATGAGGAAAATCAATTTTATTATTCATTTATAATGTCAGTGATTTGTTTGATATTCTGGCGTAGACTATCAATTTTTAAAGACATGTTTCTTATTAGGTTATTATCTTTTCTCTCCGAGCTTTCTCCTATGTGGAGTGAATCCATAGAAATTCTTGGTCTAAGAGTTTCTCCTAGAGCTTTTTTATTTCTAGCTATATTTAAAACCCAAGAGTTTTCTTGAGGATTTATGTCGCAGAATTGTTTATCTTTGACATGGCCTATTTCTGAAAAGACATCATCAAGTTCGATGTACTCGTCTTTCTTATAGTCTATGCTATGGTGACTGTTGGTCAGGGCATATCCTATGAGATATGTTATGGTGAAAGGTTTATCACCTGGACTCATTAGGTCACTTCTTTCAAAGTGATGTATAAAAGATAAGGTTTTATCTATATTTGCAGATTTTAAATCCAGAGCAAACTTTGGATAGACTGAAAACATAAACTTTTGGTAAGCAAGGTTTCCCTTTGCAGCACCTAAGATGCAGTCCTGTCTGTCAGTAATTCTGTTGTCAATTAAGGCCATTTTTATGGGAGAATTTATTCCTGCTTGGAATTGGGATTTTAACAAAATTTTTACAGCTCCGATATGGACCATTCTAATTTTTGATCTAATCTCAACTGGAATACTTTTTAAGTTATTATGTATTTGCTCCTTAGTTAAAAGGGGTAGAAAGACAGCTCCTATTGTATCTTTTATGTCTACGGACATTTCTTTAGTACTAACAAAGTAGAAAATTTCATTTTTCCTTTTAAGGGGATTTAGAATACTAAGTTTAGAAGGAACATTTTTGAAAATGTTTTCTTTCTTTATTTTTAAATCAATTTTCTTAACTCTAGAGAGAAGGTCTTGTTTTATTAAAAGATTTGCATGAAAGCCGTCTTCATCTTCAACATAAGTTAAGATTTGTTTTTCTTCTGAATTATTTTCTTCAGTGTTGTTGAAAATTTCATTATTCATTTTAAGAAAAGCTAACAGGTTAAAATAAACTTTCTGAGTTTTGAAACTAATTTTTTATTTCTATCAAGATGTTCTTGATGTACTTTTTGCTTATGCAGGAGATACATACGTATATTAACCAAGTTTGGTATATATTCGTGAGTATGTTTATTTTGTGCTTGTAGAATTCTGAAATCTATATGCACCAAGTCTTTTTTATTATTGAAAAGTATTTCTTTATGTTGAGAGATTTCAATCTCTTTATTATGAATATGTTCAAACTTTACTCTGTAAAGTGTTTTATTATAATGTAATGCCATATTTATCAAGGCTCTGATACCAGTTTGGGTGTGTGGATGTGTACGGAATTTATGTTTTAACAAAGAAGGGAATAAATATAAAAATTGTGAAAAGAAGACTCTTGTATCAATAAATGTGTAATTGTGATGTAGTGAGTGTTATACTTACATAGATAGAAACTATTCAAGCCAGCCTGTGTCGTTCATTGGTCTGTGTGGTTGCTTTCCCTGTTGGCATGGTGCCTGTGGTACTGTTAATCATCGTCGACCTGACACTCTGTCACTTACAAGTTTCATCACTCTAAATTGTATGAACACTCAAAAATAACAAAACAAAGATTTATTGATAACAGAGTTCCCAAAAAGGGAAGACTCTTACAATATTTTACATTTTTCCCCTTCTAAGGGAGGAATTACTCACTAGACATTGAACTGAAAATTTTTAGATAGAGAGTGTTTTTTCTTGCACTCGTTCTTGCGATGTCCCTAAAACAAAACATAACTCTCAATTTATAGATACATTGAGAGGGTCTGATCCTTGCCTAATATGTCAGGCATGACGTTTTTATCCACTAAAGATTACATTATTGTGGACAGCTAGAAAGCTTCTAATAATGAAGAAGGGCATTATTATTTCGAGTGGCTGGGGCCATTTGACACGTGAAGCATCTTTCTTTAAGATGATGATGATTTGTCATCTTCAGAGGGGGGTCCCTCCATTGTCTCCGAATCTTTGCTTTCGCAAAAGTGACAAAGATGTTCTTCAAAAAGTTGTTCTGCATGTCGGCAGAAGTGTTGGCGTGTAGCATTGGATACTTCCATGCTATTGTTCATGAATTTTTCGCCAAACTTGGAGGCTTGACGAAGATCTTCTTGGCTGGTGTTGTTGTAACTCCAGCTTGTAATTATACAATGCGAGTCGGTATAATTAATCTTCTTTTTTGAACCAGAGATAATCTCGATGATTTTTTCTGATATTCTTCTTAAACCATTGATGCGATTGGGATGAAGAATCTCTGTAAAAGGTAGATCTTTGTCTTCCATTGGTTGAGATTGTTCAATATCTCTATTGGTTTTAGAAAGACCAATTTCCAGAAAGTGGTATGGAGAAAGAGTTGATTCTTGAATCCATTCTGGGAGTGAAGAGATGCATCTGATGTAGATCGGATTATCTTTTGCTTTAAGTACTTTCTTTCGAAAGTTTTTAATGGATTCTACCATGTTGCTTGGGAAGAAAATGAGTTCTTGAAGGTTGCAACTTGGGTAGATATTGTCGATTAGTCCAGCTTGAAAGGCTTGGTAGACTAATTTTGCATCTGATCCTTCGAGGAAGTTGAACAGACTTTTTGTTTTCTTGTCCGTAGTGAAAAACTTTTCATGAACAAGGTCTTCTGGGCATGCAGCTCTTGCTTTCTTCCAGATTGTTCTGAAGTCTTCGAAAGAGATTTCAGGATAGTTAACCATTTGTTGAGCGTTATTTGGAACGTCAAACCTTTGGTCTCTGTGAGCTTCTTTGACTTTATGAATTTTTGGTCGAAGAAGTGGTTGGTTAGTCTTGCTTGTATCGTCTTGATAAGTGGCAAGGCTTAATCTTGCAGATGCTTCATTTCTGAATTTTTTGCAAGTAACTTTATCAACTTTACAGAATGTTTCTGTAATTCCCCAGTCAGTATGAACACCGGCATGAGGTCCTTTGTAGATTACATAAAATCTTTCAGCTTCTTTGTTAAGAGCTTTTTTGTAATCTGGTGTAAACTCCTGCACAGATTTGTTAATGGGTGACAAGGTTGTCATTTTACTGATTCCTTCAGTACAAGGATTGGTATCAACCAACAAGCTAGTTTTTCCATCAGGAAGAGGAGTAGCTGTCTCCTTTATTATGCTTTTTAGCAAAGCATCAGCTTTCAACGGATTTGTTGATTCTTTACCAGGTGCCGTTTGCACTGGAATAGCCTTTGTTTTTGAGCTTTCGCTTTCCGGTACATTGGTGACCGTTGTTACTTGTTCATACAAGTTGATTTTCTGCTCAATTGCAGATAGCTCTATGAGGAGCATTTGTTTCTTCATCCTCAAAGTGTTGAGGTCTTCCATTTTTGTAAACTCAAATTTTGTTTACTTTTTTCTCTAATCTCCCCCTCTCTTTTTTGTAGGTGAAGTTTTTGTGAGGAAATATGTCTTGAGGATCATATCCTTTTATAGGGCTCGAGAGGAGCGAGTGAGATCATGGATGATGTAAGGTATACCTGAAGTCACGGGTGAGGCAGTCTGCCAGTACGTTTTTGTTTCCTGCGAGATGTTCAACAGTGAAAGTATATCGTGAAAACCACTCTTGCCAACGTATTAGCCGGCCTAATTTGTTATCTCCTGCAATCTTAGTTCGGAGGAAATAAGTAAAATTTTTATTATCTGTACGAACCAGGAAATTTACTGGTGTTAAATATACAGAGAATTTTGTAATAACTCTTTTTACAGCGAGTAATTCTTTTTCATTGCTATGGTAGTTTTTCTCAGCTGCTTTGAAACTGCCAGAGGTGTACCTGCAAATTTGTTCTTCGTTTTTGGGGTTTTTAGCTTTTAAAACACCTCCCCAAAATTCATCAGAAGCATCAGTTTCAATAATTAAACTGTCTTCAATGTTTGGAAGATAAAGTTTTGGAAAATTGATTAAAACTTTCTTTATCTTTTTGATGTAGTCTGTATCAGCATTTGACCAATTCCAAATGACATCTTTTTTTAATTTTGCCTGTAAAGGTTTTCTCATGGCTGCAAGTTTTTCAATATATGTTTCAGCATAAGTTAAAACACCAAGAAATCTTTGTAGTTGCTTTTTGTCTTCTAAAACATTTGGAAAGTCATGTAAATGTTCAAGAATATGTTTTTGAGGACAATGGGTACCTTCATTTATTTCTAAACCTAAAAAATTGATTTTTGTTTTGAAAAGATGAGCTTTCTTTTTTGAAAGTATTATACCATATTTTAAAATAGTTCTGAGAACCTGTGTGACATGAACATAGTGTTCTTGTTCATTTTTGCTGAAGATCATGATGTCATCAACGTATACAGTGCAGAAACCTTCAAGGCCTCGAAGAGCATTCTGCATGTGTCTTTGAAAAATACTAGGAGCTTGTTTAAGCCCAAAGGGTAGTACTTTCCATTGAAAGAGTCCATCAGGACATGTGAAGGCAGTGAGAAGCTGCGATTCTTCATCAAGTAGAACTTGCCAGAAACCTGACTTGCAGTCGAAACTTGAATAAATGTTTTTTCCTCGTAGAAGAGTCAAGAGTTCGTGCATATTGGGGAGATTATGTGAGTCTCCAATAGTTGCATCATTGATTGCTTTGTAGTTAACAACCATTCGCTTCTTTCCTCTTCTTTTCTCTGCTTCTTTATTGACAAGAAAGGCAGGAGACATATGAGGGGATTTTGATTCTATAATTAGTCTCATATCAAGTAATTCTTTGATTTGTTTGGAAAATTCTTCTCTATCTTGTAGAGAGTAAACCATAGGTTTTTCTCTAATAACCGTTTTGGGATCAATAAGCTTGATTGAAGCTTTCATCCATCCTTTGGTTTTATTTGGATCAATAGGATTTTCAGAACAAACTTTTTCAAGAAGATCTTCAATCTGTTTGAACCTGGTAGTTTGAATAGAAATAATCCTTTCTTTATTAATCTCTTCATGAGTTATATTAGTACCTGGAATTTGTTTTTCTTTAGAACCTTTTTCTTGAGTTTCAAGAAAACCTGGTTTTCCTTTGCTATAGGCCTCTGTAACCTTTTTTATAATTACCATATCATTATTAAGATGAAAGGCAATTCTATCTATCCATTGTATGAATGGTCCATAGACTTGACAGAAGTTGTTACCAATTATGATATCAATTCCTGAATTTTGTTGGTAAATAGTGGGAACATTGAAATGTTCTCCTGAAAGTTCGAGATTAATATTTCTACAAACTTTATTAATTTTTATGGTTTCACCATTTGCAATAGTGGCACTAATTTCTTTGGGAGCGTTTTCCCAGAGTTCATCCGGAATGATGAATTTGCTTGCAAGACATAAAGATGCACCTGTGTCTACAAAACAATGTACTCTAAATTTTTTATATCCTTTAAAGTTAAGGAAGGCAGAAACATAAATAGAGTTTGGATTAGTAAGATTCATGATAAGGGAATCATCAATCTTCTGGAGGTTTACGCAAAAATGGTTAATCTCCTCCTCCCTGAAAAGCGAGGTATGTATGGGACTAGTCTGAGTCATCCGTTGTTGATTCGTATTCTTCAGTGTCTGATGAAGATTCTGTTTCAACATGATATATAAAAACATGTTGCGTACCATCATACTCTTCTTCAAGAGCTTCATAGCCTCCATTGTTAGCGGTTTGTAAAACCTTGACTTTGTCAGGGTATTTTTTTCTATTTGGACATTCGTTTGCGTAGTGTCCTTCTTCATTGCAGATCCAACACCTACATTTTTTCTTTCCTTGCGGACAAGAAGTAGTTTTCTTAGGTGTTTCTTTTGATGGTTTCTTGAAGTATTTTCCTGGTGAAAATTTTCTTCTTTTCTTTTTCCAAAAAGATTTGTATTTCTTTTTGTTTTTATGCTTTTTCTTAGTATAATTTTTCTTTCCAATATCAAAGTTTTTGAAATCAGAGAGAATGCTACAACAATCTTTGCTTATAGTTTTAAGCTTTTGTTGTTTATATCTGTCTTGACAGATTCTATCAATTTCTTCTTTTGCAATTTTTGTTGCGTAAGAAAGACTGGTTTGCTGGATTTCTCCAGTAGCTTCTTTTTTCCATCTGTCTGTACAGGTTTCTCCAATAATTGGAATTTTCATGAGATAAGCAGATATCCATTGCGCATATTCACTTCTCTGTGGAATATCATACAAATATGATTCATACATACATGTGTATTTGTCGAGAAGACTAATATCATGTAATTGGAGTTTAGTCATTGAAACTCTTGCTATGTCAACCTTCTTATTAATGGTGAAGTCTTTATTAGAAATATAATCAAGACCTAAGAAAGTAGTGTATATGACATTTATGAGATTATCAAAAAGATCTGAGCCATGTAGTTCTTCATTCCAATTATTGTTTCTTAGGAATTTCTGCACGATTCCATCAGTTTTGTGTTCTAAAAGTAGTAGAACATTTTTTGCTTTTTCAAATTCATCTGGATTTGTTTGTAAGATTAGTGAAATCTCAGTAACCCATTTTTCTACAACTCTTTCTCTGAGTTTTAAATCTTGGATACAATCAATATTGAGTACATTGATCGTATTGGGTCCTTGGCCACTATTTGGAATTCCATTGTGGACAGGCATTTTGAACTCGTATTTCTTTTTATTGCCTCTTCTTGTGGCTGTATAAGAAGATTCTGCTTCATCATCTTCCATATCTGAATATTCGAACTTAACAGTCTTTGTATTTGTTTTAAAATTATCTTCTTGTTCTGATTCAGTATCGGGTTCATTTATTTTAGTCATTCTAAAATATTGATCAAAAAGTTTGGGTTCTTTTTGATACAATTCTTCACATTCTTCAGTTTCTAAAGATAAAAGCTGAATAAGCTTTTGGTCAGTTTTATCATAATCTTCATATTGAAGGTTAAAGAAATATTTCTCGAGACGTTCAGAGATTGTTTCTTTCATTTTTATTCTTTCTTGAAAATGTTAATTTTCTGGGAATCTTTTGAGCTTCCTAAGTCAGGGTTTCCAACACTAGGATTGGGAGGTGAGTATTTCTTAAGACCTGAATATTTTCCAGGCTTGGTTTTTTGTTCTATGATGGAGATATTCTTGATGTGCTCAAGTATGTCTTTATTACATGGGCAAGAGTCAATCTTTTCAGATAACTCTTTAGTAATGTCTGCAATAATTTTTGCAGATGCTACTTCCAACTGGGTAATGGTTACGTATTTATTGAATGTTAAGTCCATGTTTATAATCAGCCCATCAATTTTTTCATTAAGGAGATTGATTGATCTATTTATCTCGGGTATCGAGGTGATTGATTTATTGAGCTCGGGTATCGAGGTCATCCTATTAGTTGTTTTAACTGATCATGTATATTAGTGATCTTAATGTTGGTTTCCTTAAGAGTGCCCTCAATATTTGCCTTTTTGGCGACTTCTTCAACAAATTGGTTGTTTTTTAAAGAGTTTTCTAAAAGAATTGAATGTTTGTCAATAGACTGGGTTAACTTGATAGTTAATTTATTTTGTCTTTCAATAACTTCGAAGAATTTTTCAAAATCTTTTTTATCAAGATTGTTTTTAACCATAAAGGCTAAATCGTTTTTAAATTGGTTAAAAGGTATTTTATTTTTTGAAATATCTGTAGAAATATCTCTTGAAATACCAAGATAATGGCTTATTTTTGAAGTTTTTAAAAGACATCTTGCAATGATTTGGTTGAGATTATTGCAATGATTTACGATTGTTTGAACACCAGCTTTACCAGAAGTAGAGAAAACGTATTCTTTCTTTTCAGTATTATCGTCAAGAGTTTTAATTTTGACTGTTTTACCTTTTTTATAGAAATGAGGAAAATCAATTTTATTATTCATTTATAATGTCAGTGATTTGTTTGATATTCTGGCGTAGACTATCAATTTTTAAAGACATGTTTCTTATTAGGTTATTATCTTTTCTCTCCGAGCTTTCTCCTATGTGGAGTGAATCCATAGAAATTCTTGGTCTAAGAGTTTCTCCTAGAGCTTTTTTATTTCTAGCTATATTTAAAACCCAAGAGTTTTCTTGAGGATTTATGTCGCAGAATTGTTTATCTTTGACATGGCCTATTTCTGAAAAGACATCATCAAGTTCGATGTACTCGTCTTTCTTATAGTCTATGCTATGGTGACTGTTGGTCAGGGCATATCCTATGAGATATGTTATGGTGAAAGGTTTATCACCTGGACTCATTAGGTCACTTCTTTCAAAGTGATGTATAAAAGATAAGGTTTTATCTATATTTGCAGATTTTAAATCCAGAGCAAACTTTGGATAGACTGAAAACATAAACTTTTGGTAAGCAAGGTTTCCCTTTGCAGCACCTAAGATGCAGTCCTGTCTGTCAGTAATTCTGTTGTCAATTAAGGCCATTTTTATGGGAGAATTTATTCCTGCTTGGAATTGGGATTTTAACAAAATTTTTACAGCTCCGATATGGACCATTCTAATTTTTGATCTAATCTCAACTGGAATACTTTTTAAGTTATTATGTATTTGCTCCTTAGTTAAAAGGGGTAGAAAGACAGCTCCTATTGTATCTTTTATGTCTACGGACATTTCTTTAGTACTAACAAAGTAGAAAATTTCATTTTTCCTTTTAAGGGGATTTAGAATACTAAGTTTAGAAGGAACATTTTTGAAAATGTTTTCTTTCTTTATTTTTAAATCAATTTTCTTAACTCTAGAGAGAAGGTCTTGTTTTATTAAAAGATTTGCATGAAAGCCGTCTTCATCTTCAACATAAGTTAAGATTTGTTTTTCTTCTGAATTATTTTCTTCAGTGTTGTTGAAAATTTCATTATTCATTTTAAGAAAAGCTAACAGGTTAAAATAAACTTTCTGAGTTTTGAAACTAATTTTTTATTTCTATCAAGATGTTCTTGATGTACTTTTTGCTTATGCAGGAGATACATACGTATATTAACCAAGTTTGGTATATATTCGTGAGTATGTTTATTTTGTGCTTGTAGAATTCTGAAATCTATATGCACCAAGTCTTTTTTATTATTGAAAAGTATTTCTTTATGTTGAGAGATTTCAATCTCTTTATTATGAATATGTTCAAACTTTACTCTGTAAAGTGTTTTATTATAATGTAATGCCATATTTATCAAGGCTCTGATACCAGTTTGGGTGTGTGGATGTGTACGGAATTTATGTTTTAACAAAGAAGGGAATAAATATAAAAATTGTGAAAAGAAGACTCTTGTATCAATAAATGTGTAATTGTGATGTAGTGAGTGTTATACTTACATAGATAGAAACTATTCAAGCCAGCCTGTGTCGTTCATTGGTCTGTGTGGTTGCTTTCCCTGTTGGCATGGTGCCTGTGGTACTGTTAATCATCGTCGACCTGACACTCTGTCACTTACAAGTTTCATCACTCTAAATTGTATGAACACTCAAAAATAACAAAACAAAGATTTATTGATAACAGAGTTCCCAAAAAGGGAAGACTCTTACAATATTTTACATTTTTCCCCTTCTAAGGGAGGAATTACTCACTAGACATTGAACTGAAAATTTTTAGATAGAGAGTGTTTTTTCTTGCACTCGTTCTTGCCTTCTCCCTAAAACAAAACATAACTCTCAATTTATAGATACATTGAGAGGGTCTGATCCTTGCCTAATATGTCAGGCATGACGTTTTTATCCACTAAAGATTACATTATTGTGGACAGCTAGAAAGCTTCTAATAATGAAGAAGGGCATTATTATTTCGAGTGGCTGGGGCCATTTGACACGTGAAGCATCTTTCTTTAAGATGATGATGATTTGTCATCTTCAGAGGGGGGTCCCTCCATTGTCTCCGAATCTTTGCTTTCGCAAAAGTGACAAAGATGTTCTTCAAAAAGTTGTTCTGCATGTCGGCAGAAGTGTTGGCGTGTAGCATTGGATACTTCCATGCTATTGTTCATGAATTTTTCGCCAAACTTGGAGGCTTGACGAAGATCTTCTTGGCTGGTGTTGTTGTAACTCCAGCTTGTAATTATACAATGCGAGTCGGTATAATTAATCTTCTTTTTTGAACCAGAGATAATCTCGATGATTTTTTCTGATATTCTTCTTAAACCATTGATGCGATTGGGATGAAGAATCTCTGTAAAAGGTAGATCTTTGTCTTCCATTGGTTGAGATTGTTCAATATCTCTATTGGTTTTAGAAAGACCAATTTCCAGAAAGTGGTATGGAGAAAGAGTTGATTCTTGAATCCATTCTGGGAGTGAAGAGATGCATCTGATGTAGATCGGATTATCTTTTGCTTTAAGTACTTTCTTTCGAAAGTTTTTAATGGATTCTACCATGTTGCTTGGGAAGAAAATGAGTTCTTGAAGGTTGCAACTTGGGTAGATATTGTCGATTAGTCCAGCTTGAAAGGCTTGGTAGACTAATTTTGCATCTGATCCTTCGAGGAAGTTGAACAGACTTTTTGTTTTCTTGTCCGTAGTGAAAAACTTTTCATGAACAAGGTCTTCTGGGCATGCAGCTCTTGCTTTCTTCCAGATTGTTCTGAAGTCTTCGAAAGAGATTTCAGGATAGTTAACCATTTGTTGAGCGTTATTTGGAACGTCAAACCTTTGGTCTCTGTGAGCTTCTTTGACTTTATGAATTTTTGGTCGAAGAAGTGGTTGGTTAGTCTTGCTTGTATCGTCTTGATAAGTGGCAAGGCTTAATCTTGCAGATGCTTCATTTCTGAATTTTTTGCAAGTAACTTTATCAACTTTACAGAATGTTTCTGTAATTCCCCAGTCAGTATGAACACCGGCATGAGGTCCTTTGTAGATTACATAAAATCTTTCAGCTTCTTTGTTAAGAGCTTTTTTGTAATCTGGTGTAAACTCCTGCACAGATTTGTTAATGGGTGACAAGGTTGTCATTTTACTGATTCCTTCAGTACAAGGATTGGTATCAACCAACAAGCTAGTTTTTCCATCAGGAAGAGGAGTAGCTGTCTCCTTTATTATGCTTTTTAGCAAAGCATCAGCTTTCAACGGATTTGTTGATTCTTTACCAGGTGCCGTTTGCACTGGAATAGCCTTTGTTTTTGAGCTTTCGCTTTCCGGTACATTGGTGACCGTTGTTACTTGTTCATACAAGTTGATTTTCTGCTCAATTGCAGATAGCTCTATGAGGAGCATTTGTTTCTTCATCCTCAAAGTGTTGAGGTCTTCCATTTTTGTAAACTCAAATTTTGTTTACTTTTTTCTCTAATCTCCCCCTCTCTTTTTTGTAGGTGAAGTTTTTGTGAGGAAATATGTCTTGAGGATCATATCCTTTTATAGGGCTCGAGAGGAGCGAGTGAGATCATGGATGATGTAAGGTATACCTGAAGTCACGGGTGAGGCAGTCTGCCAGTACGTTTTTGTTTCCTGCGAGATGTTCAACAGTGAAAGTATATCGTGAAAACCACTCTTGCCAACGTATTAGCCGGCCTAATTTGTTATCTCCTGCAATCTTAGTTCGGAGGAAATAAGTAAAATTTTTATTATCTGTACGAACCAGGAAATTTACTGGTGTTAAATATACAGAGAATTTTGTAATAACTCTTTTTACAGCGAGTAATTCTTTTTCATTGCTATGGTAGTTTTTCTCAGCTGCTTTGAAACTGCCAGAGGTGTACCTGCAAATTTGTTCTTCGTTTTTGGGGTTTTTAGCTTTTAAAACACCTCCCCAAAATTCATCAGAAGCATCAGTTTCAATAATTAAACTGTCTTCAATGTTTGGAAGATAAAGTTTTGGAAAATTGATTAAAACTTTCTTTATCTTTTTGATGTAGTCTGTATCAGCATTTGACCAATTCCAAATGACATCTTTTTTTAATTTTGCCTGTAAAGGTTTTCTCATGGCTGCAAGTTTTTCAATATATGTTTCAGCATAAGTTAAAACACCAAGAAATCTTTGTAGTTGCTTTTTGTCTTCTAAAACATTTGGAAAGTCATGTAAATGTTCAAGAATATGTTTTTGAGGACAATGGGTACCTTCATTTATTTCTAAACCTAAAAAATTGATTTTTGTTTTGAAAAGATGAGCTTTCTTTTTTGAAAGTATTATACCATATTTTAAAATAGTTCTGAGAACCTGTGTGACATGAACATAGTGTTCTTGTTCATTTTTGCTGAAGATCATGATGTCATCAACGTATACAGTGCAGAAACCTTCAAGGCCTCGAAGAGCATTCTGCATGTGTCTTTGAAAAATACTAGGAGCTTGTTTAAGCCCAAAGGGTAGTACTTTCCATTGAAAGAGTCCATCAGGACATGTGAAGGCAGTGAGAAGCTGCGATTCTTCATCAAGTAGAACTTGCCAGAAACCTGACTTGCAGTCGAAACTTGAATAAATGTTTTTTCCTCGTAGAAGAGTCAAGAGTTCGTGCATATTGGGGAGATTATGTGAGTCTCCAATAGTTGCATCATTGATTGCTTTGTAGTTAACAACCATTCGCTTCTTTCCTCTTCTTTTCTCTGCTTCTTTATTGACAAGAAAGGCAGGAGACATATGAGGGGATTTTGATTCTATAATTAGTCTCATATCAAGTAATTCTTTGATTTGTTTGGAAAATTCTTCTCTATCTTGTAGAGAGTAAACCATAGGTTTTTCTCTAATAACCGTTTTGGGATCAATAAGCTTGATTGAAGCTTTCATCCATCCTTTGGTTTTATTTGGATCAATAGGATTTTCAGAACAAACTTTTTCAAGAAGATCTTCAATCTGTTTGAACCTGGTAGTTTGAATAGAAATAATCCTTTCTTTATTAATCTCTTCATGAGTTATATTAGTACCTGGAATTTGTTTTTCTTTAGAACCTTTTTCTTGAGTTTCAAGAAAACCTGGTTTTCCTTTGCTATAGGCCTCTGTAACCTTTTTTATAATTACCATATCATTATTAAGATGAAAGGCAATTCTATCTATCCATTGTATGAATGGTCCATAGACTTGACAGAAGTTGTTACCAATTATGATATCAATTCCTGAATTTTGTTGGTAAATAGTGGGAACATTGAAATGTTCTCCTGAAAGTTCGAGATTAATATTTCTACAAACTTTATTAATTTTTATGGTTTCACCATTTGCAATAGTGGCACTAATTTCTTTGGGAGCGTTTTCCCAGAGTTCATCCGGAATGATGAATTTGCTTGCAAGACATAAAGATGCACCTGTGTCTACAAAACAATGTACTCTAAATTTTTTATATCCTTTAAAGTTAAGGAAGGCAGAAACATAAATAGAGTTTGGATTAGTAAGATTCATGATAAGGGAATCATCAATCTTCTGGAGGTTTACGCAAAAATGGTTAATCTCCTCCTCCCTGAAAAGCGAGGTATGTATGGGACTAGTCTGAGTCATCCGTTGTTGATTCGTATTCTTCAGTGTCTGATGAAGATTCTGTTTCAACATGATATATAAAAACATGTTGCGTACCATCATACTCTTCTTCAAGAGCTTCATAGCCTCCATTGTTAGCGGTTTGTAAAACCTTGACTTTGTCAGGGTATTTTTTTCTATTTGGACATTCGTTTGCGTAGTGTCCTTCTTCATTGCAGATCCAACACCTACATTTTTTCTTTCCTTGCGGACAAGAAGTAGTTTTCTTAGGTGTTTCTTTTGATGGTTTCTTGAAGTATTTTCCTGGTGAAAATTTTCTTCTTTTCTTTTTCCAAAAAGATTTGTATTTCTTTTTGTTTTTATGCTTTTTCTTAGTATAATTTTTCTTTCCAATATCAAAGTTTTTGAAATCAGAGAGAATGCTACAACAATCTTTGCTTATAGTTTTAAGCTTTTGTTGTTTATATCTGTCTTGACAGATTCTATCAATTTCTTCTTTTGCAATTTTTGTTGCGTAAGAAAGACTGGTTTGCTGGATTTCTCCAGTAGCTTCTTTTTTCCATCTGTCTGTACAGGTTTCTCCAATAATTGGAATTTTCATGAGATAAGCAGATATCCATTGCGCATATTCACTTCTCTGTGGAATATCATACAAATATGATTCATACATACATGTGTATTTGTCGAGAAGACTAATATCATGTAATTGGAGTTTAGTCATTGAAACTCTTGCTATGTCAACCTTCTTATTAATGGTGAAGTCTTTATTAGAAATATAATCAAGACCTAAGAAAGTAGTGTATATGACATTTATGAGATTATCAAAAAGATCTGAGCCATGTAGTTCTTCATTCCAATTATTGTTTCTTAGGAATTTCTGCACGATTCCATCAGTTTTGTGTTCTAAAAGTAGTAGAACATTTTTTGCTTTTTCAAATTCATCTGGATTTGTTTGTAAGATTAGTGAAATCTCAGTAACCCATTTTTCTACAACTCTTTCTCTGAGTTTTAAATCTTGGATACAATCAATATTGAGTACATTGATCGTATTGGGTCCTTGGCCACTATTTGGAATTCCATTGTGGACAGGCATTTTGAACTCGTATTTCTTTTTATTGCCTCTTCTTGTGGCTGTATAAGAAGATTCTGCTTCATCATCTTCCATATCTGAATATTCGAACTTAACAGTCTTTGTATTTGTTTTAAAATTATCTTCTTGTTCTGATTCAGTATCGGGTTCATTTATTTTAGTCATTCTAAAATATTGATCAAAAAGTTTGGGTTCTTTTTGATACAATTCTTCACATTCTTCAGTTTCTAAAGATAAAAGCTGAATAAGCTTTTGGTCAGTTTTATCATAATCTTCATATTGAAGGTTAAAGAAATATTTCTCGAGACGTTCAGAGATTGTTTCTTTCATTTTTATTCTTTCTTGAAAATGTTAATTTTCTGGGAATCTTTTGAGCTTCCTAAGTCAGGGTTTCCAACACTAGGATTGGGAGGTGAGTATTTCTTAAGACCTGAATATTTTCCAGGCTTGGTTTTTTGTTCTATGATGGAGATATTCTTGATGTGCTCAAGTATGTCTTTATTACATGGGCAAGAGTCAATCTTTTCAGATAACTCTTTAGTAATGTCTGCAATAATTTTTGCAGATGCTACTTCCAACTGGGTAATGGTTACGTATTTATTGAATGTTAAGTCCATGTTTATAATCAGCCCATCAAATTTTTCATTAAGGAGATTGATTGATCTATTTATCTCGGGTATCGAGGTGATTGATTTATTGAGCTCGGGTATCGAGGTCATCCTATTAGTTGTTTTAACTGATCATGTATATTAGTGATCTTAATGTTGGTTTCCTTAAGAGTGCCCTCAATATTTGCCTTTTTGGCGACTTCTTCAACAAATTGGTTGTTTTTTAAAGAGTTTTCTAAAAGAATTGAATGTTTGTCAATAGACTGGGTTAACTTGATAGTTAATTTATTTTGTCTTTCAATAACTTCGAAGAATTTTTCAAAATCTTTTTTATCAAGATTGTTTTTAACCATAAAGGCTAAATCGTTTTTAAATTGGTTAAAAGGTATTTTATTTTTTGAAATATCTGTAGAAATATCTCTTGAAATACCAAGATAATGGCTTATTTTTGAAGTTTTTTAAAAGACATCTTGCAATGATCACAATTACACATTTATTGATACAAGAGTCTTCTTTTCACAATTTTTATATTTATTCCCTTCTTTGTTAAAACATAAATTCCGTACACATCCACACAGGCACAGGCACCATAAAAGGATGGTGGTATCAGAGCCTTGATAAAACCTTATCAAGATAATGGCTTAACATACGAAAGACGAGTACATCGAACTTGAACATTGCCTCACCCGACTGGCTAAATCGTTTTTAAATAGAGTTTGGATTAGTAAGATTCATGATAAGGGAAACATTTATTGATACAAGAGTCTTCTTTTCACAATTTTTATATTTATTCCCTTCTTTGTTAAAACATAAATTCCGTACACATCCACACACTCAAAAATGTTCCTTCTAAACTTAGTATTCTAAATCCCCTTAAAAGGAAAAATGAGATTAGATCAAAAATTAGAATGGTCCACACACCCAATCTTCTGGAGGTTATGTGCTAGGATAGTTATCAGGGAGGAGGAGATTAACCATTTTTGGGTGTGTGGATGTGTACGGAATTTATGTTTTAACAAAGAAGGGAATAAATATAAAAATTGTGAAAAGAAGACTCTTGTATCAATAAATGTGTAATTGTGATGTAGTGAGTGTTATACTTACATAGATAGAAACTATTCAAGCCAGCCTGTGTCGTTCATTGGTCTGTGTGGTTGCTTTCCCTGTTGGCATGGTGCCTGTGGTACTGTTAATCATCGTCGACCTGACACTCTGTCACTTACAAGTTTCATCACTCTAAATTGTATGAACACTCAAAAATAACAAAACAAAGATTTATTGATAACAGAGTTCCCAAAAAGGGAAGACTCTTACAATATTTTACATTTTTCCCCTTCTAAGGGAGGAATTACTCACTAGACATTGAACTGAAAATTTTTAGATAGAGAGTGTTTTTTCTTGCACTCGTTCTTGCGATGTCCCTAAAACAAAACATAACTCTCAATTTATAGATACATTGAGAGGGTCTGATCCTTGCCTAATATGTCAGGCATGACGTTTTTATCCACTAAAGATTACATTATTGTGGACAGCTAGAAAGCTTCTAATAATGAAGAAGGGCATTATTATTTCGAGTGGCTGGGGCCATTTGACACGTGAAGCATCTTTCTTTAAGATGATGATGATTTGTCATCTTCAGAGGGGGGTCCCTCCATTGTCTCCGAATCTTTGCTTTCGCAAAAGTGACAAAGATGTTCTTCAAAAAGTTGTTCTGCATGTCGGCAGAAGTGTTGGCGTGTAGCATTGGATACTTCCATGCTATTGTTCATGAATTTTTCGCCAAACTTGGAGGCTTGACGAAGATCTTCTTGGCTGGTGTTGTTGTAACTCCAGCTTGTAATTATACAATGCGAGTCGGTATAATTAATCTTCTTTTTTGAACCAGAGATAATCTCGATGATTTTTTCTGATATTCTTCTTAAACCATTGATGCGATTGGGATGAAGAATCTCTGTAAAAGGTAGATCTTTGTCTTCCATTGGTTGAGATTGTTCAATATCTCTATTGGTTTTAGAAAGACCAATTTCCAGAAAGTGGTATGGAGAAAGAGTTGATTCTTGAATCCATTCTGGGAGTGAAGAGATGCATCTGATGTAGATCGGATTATCTTTTGCTTTAAGTACTTTCTTTCGAAAGTTTTTAATGGATTCTACCATGTTGCTTGGGAAGAAAATGAGTTCTTGAAGGTTGCAACTTGGGTAGATATTGTCGATTAGTCCAGCTTGAAAGGCTTGGTAGACTAATTTTGCATCTGATCCTTCGAGGAAGTTGAACAGACTTTTTGTTTTCTTGTCCGTAGTGAAAAACTTTTCATGAACAAGGTCTTCTGGGCATGCAGCTCTTGCTTTCTTCCAGATTGTTCTGAAGTCTTCGAAAGAGATTTCAGGATAGTTAACCATTTGTTGAGCGTTATTTGGAACGTCAAACCTTTGGTCTCTGTGAGCTTCTTTGACTTTATGAATTTTTGGTCGAAGAAGTGGTTGGTTAGTCTTGCTTGTATCGTCTTGATAAGTGGCAAGGCTTAATCTTGCAGATGCTTCATTTCTGAATTTTTTGCAAGTAACTTTATCAACTTTACAGAATGTTTCTGTAATTCCCCAGTCAGTATGAACACCGGCATGAGGTCCTTTGTAGATTACATAAAATCTTTCAGCTTCTTTGTTAAGAGCTTTTTTGTAATCTGGTGTAAACTCCTGCACAGATTTGTTAATGGGTGACAAGGTTGTCATTTTACTGATTCCTTCAGTACAAGGATTGGTATCAACCAACAAGCTAGTTTTTCCATCAGGAAGAGGAGTAGCTGTCTCCTTTATTATGCTTTTTAGCAAAGCATCAGCTTTCAACGGATTTGTTGATTCTTTACCAGGTGCCGTTTGCACTGGAATAGCCTTTGTTTTTGAGCTTTCGCTTTCCGGTACATTGGTGACCGTTGTTACTTGTTCATACAAGTTGATTTTCTGCTCAATTGCAGATAGCTCTATGAGGAGCATTTGTTTCTTCATCCTCAAAGTGTTGAGGTCTTCCATTTTTGTAAACTCAAATTTTGTTTACTTTTTTCTCTAATCTCCCCCTCTCTTTTTTGTAGGTGAAGTTTTTGTGAGGAAATATGTCTTGAGGATCATATCCTTTTATAGGGCTCGAGAGGAGCGAGTGAGATCATGGATGATGTAAGGTATACCTGAAGTCACGGGTGAGGCAGTCTGCCAGTACGTTTTTGTTTCCTGCGAGATGTTCAACAGTGAAAGTATATCGTGAAAACCACTCTTGCCAACGTATTAGCCGGCCTAATTTGTTATCTCCTGCAATCTTAGTTCGGAGGAAATAAGTAAAATTTTTATTATCTGTACGAACCAGGAAATTTACTGGTGTTAAATATACAGAGAATTTTGTAATAACTCTTTTTACAGCGAGTAATTCTTTTTCATTGCTATGGTAGTTTTTCTCAGCTGCTTTGAAACTGCCAGAGGTGTACCTGCAAATTTGTTCTTCGTTTTTGGGGTTTTTAGCTTTTAAAACACCTCCCCAAAATTCATCAGAAGCATCAGTTTCAATAATTAAACTGTCTTCAATGTTTGGAAGATAAAGTTTTGGAAAATTGATTAAAACTTTCTTTATCTTTTTGATGTAGTCTGTATCAGCATTTGACCAATTCCAAATGACATCTTTTTTTAATTTTGCCTGTAAAGGTTTTCTCATGGCTGCAAGTTTTTCAATATATGTTTCAGCATAAGTTAAAACACCAAGAAATCTTTGTAGTTGCTTTTTGTCTTCTAAAACATTTGGAAAGTCATGTAAATGTTCAAGAATATGTTTTTGAGGACAATGGGTACCTTCATTTATTTCTAAACCTAAAAAATTGATTTTTGTTTTGAAAAGATGAGCTTTCTTTTTTGAAAGTATTATACCATATTTTAAAATAGTTCTGAGAACCTGTGTGACATGAACATAGTGTTCTTGTTCATTTTTGCTGAAGATCATGATGTCATCAACGTATACAGTGCAGAAACCTTCAAGGCCTCGAAGAGCATTCTGCATGTGTCTTTGAAAAATACTAGGAGCTTGTTTAAGCCCAAAGGGTAGTACTTTCCATTGAAAGAGTCCATCAGGACATGTGAAGGCAGTGAGAAGCTGCGATTCTTCATCAAGTAGAACTTGCCAGAAACCTGACTTGCAGTCGAAACTTGAATAAATGTTTTTTCCTCGTAGAAGAGTCAAGAGTTCGTGCATATTGGGGAGATTATGTGAGTCTCCAATAGTTGCATCATTGATTGCTTTGTAGTTAACAACCATTCGCTTCTTTCCTCTTCTTTTCTCTGCTTCTTTATTGACAAGAAAGGCAGGAGACATATGAGGGGATTTTGATTCTATAATTAGTCTCATATCAAGTAATTCTTTGATTTGTTTGGAAAATTCTTCTCTATCTTGTAGAGAGTAAACCATAGGTTTTTCTCTAATAACCGTTTTGGGATCAATAAGCTTGATTGAAGCTTTCATCCATCCTTTGGTTTTATTTGGATCAATAGGATTTTCAGAACAAACTTTTTCAAGAAGATCTTCAATCTGTTTGAACCTGGTAGTTTGAATAGAAATAATCCTTTCTTTATTAATCTCTTCATGAGTTATATTAGTACCTGGAATTTGTTTTTCTTTAGAACCTTTTTCTTGAGTTTCAAGAAAACCTGGTTTTCCTTTGCTATAGGCCTCTGTAACCTTTTTTATAATTACCATATCATTATTAAGATGAAAGGCAATTCTATCTATCCATTGTATGAATGGTCCATAGACTTGACAGAAGTTGTTACCAATTATGATATCAATTCCTGAATTTTGTTGGTAAATAGTGGGAACATTGAAATGTTCTCCTGAAAGTTCGAGATTAATATTTCTACAAACTTTATTAATTTTTATGGTTTCACCATTTGCAATAGTGGCACTAATTTCTTTGGGAGCGTTTTCCCAGAGTTCATCCGGAATGATGAATTTGCTTGCAAGACATAAAGATGCACCTGTGTCTACAAAACAATGTACTCTAAATTTTTTATATCCTTTAAAGTTAAGGAAGGCAGAAACATAAATAGAGTTTGGATTAGTAAGATTCATGATAAGGGAATCATCAATCTTCTGGAGGTTTACGCAAAAATGGTTAATCTCCTCCTCCCTGAAAAGCGAGGTATGTATGGGACTAGTCTGAGTCATCCGTTGTTGATTCGTATTCTTCAGTGTCTGATGAAGATTCTGTTTCAACATGATATATAAAAACATGTTGCGTACCATCATACTCTTCTTCAAGAGCTTCATAGCCTCCATTGTTAGCGGTTTGTAAAACCTTGACTTTGTCAGGGTATTTTTTTCTATTTGGACATTCGTTTGCGTAGTGTCCTTCTTCATTGCAGATCCAACACCTACATTTTTTCTTTCCTTGCGGACAAGAAGTAGTTTTCTTAGGTGTTTCTTTTGATGGTTTCTTGAAGTATTTTCCTGGTGAAAATTTTCTTCTTTTCTTTTTCCAAAAAGATTTGTATTTCTTTTTGTTTTTATGCTTTTTCTTAGTATAATTTTTCTTTCCAATATCAAAGTTTTTGAAATCAGAGAGAATGCTACAACAATCTTTGCTTATAGTTTTAAGCTTTTGTTGTTTATATCTGTCTTGACAGATTCTATCAATTTCTTCTTTTGCAATTTTTGTTGCGTAAGAAAGACTGGTTTGCTGGATTTCTCCAGTAGCTTCTTTTTTCCATCTGTCTGTACAGGTTTCTCCAATAATTGGAATTTTCATGAGATAAGCAGATATCCATTGCGCATATTCACTTCTCTGTGGAATATCATACAAATATGATTCATACATACATGTGTATTTGTCGAGAAGACTAATATCATGTAATTGGAGTTTAGTCATTGAAACTCTTGCTATGTCAACCTTCTTATTAATGGTGAAGTCTTTATTAGAAATATAATCAAGACCTAAGAAAGTAGTGTATATGACATTTATGAGATTATCAAAAAGATCTGAGCCATGTAGTTCTTCATTCCAATTATTGTTTCTTAGGAATTTCTGCACGATTCCATCAGTTTTGTGTTCTAAAAGTAGTAGAACATTTTTTGCTTTTTCAAATTCATCTGGATTTGTTTGTAAGATTAGTGAAATCTCAGTAACCCATTTTTCTACAACTCTTTCTCTGAGTTTTAAATCTTGGATACAATCAATATTGAGTACATTGATCGTATTGGGTCCTTGGCCACTATTTGGAATTCCATTGTGGACAGGCATTTTGAACTCGTATTTCTTTTTATTGCCTCTTCTTGTGGCTGTATAAGAAGATTCTGCTTCATCATCTTCCATATCTGAATATTCGAACTTAACAGTCTTTGTATTTGTTTTAAAATTATCTTCTTGTTCTGATTCAGTATCGGGTTCATTTATTTTAGTCATTCTAAAATATTGATCAAAAAGTTTGGGTTCTTTTTGATACAATTCTTCACATTCTTCAGTTTCTAAAGATAAAAGCTGAATAAGCTTTTGGTCAGTTTTATCATAATCTTCATATTGAAGGTTAAAGAAATATTTCTCGAGACGTTCAGAGATTGTTTCTTTCATTTTTATTCTTTCTTGAAAATGTTAATTTTCTGGGAATCTTTTGAGCTTCCTAAGTCAGGGTTTCCAACACTAGGATTGGGAGGTGAGTATTTCTTAAGACCTGAATATTTTCCAGGCTTGGTTTTTTGTTCTATGATGGAGATATTCTTGATGTGCTCAAGTATGTCTTTATTACATGGGCAAGAGTCAATCTTTTCAGATAACTCTTTAGTAATGTCTGCAATAATTTTTGCAGATGCTACTTCCAACTGGGTAATGGTTACGTATTTATTGAATGTTAAGTCCATGTTTATAATCAGCCCATCAATTTTTTCATTAAGGAGATTGATTGATCTATTTATCTCGGGTATCGAGGTGATTGATTTATTGAGCTCGGGTATCGAGGTCATCCTATTAGTTGTTTTAACTGATCATGTATATTAGTGATCTTAATGTTGGTTTCCTTAAGAGTGCCCTCAATATTTGCCTTTTTGGCGACTTCTTCAACAAATTGGTTGTTTTTTAAAGAGTTTTCTAAAAGAATTGAATGTTTGTCAATAGACTGGGTTAACTTGATAGTTAATTTATTTTGTCTTTCAATAACTTCGAAGAATTTTTCAAAATCTTTTTTATCAAGATTGTTTTTAACCATAAAGGCTAAATCGTTTTTAAATTGGTTAAAAGGTATTTTATTTTTTGAAATATCTGTAGAAATATCTCTTGAAATACCAAGATAATGGCTTATTTTTGAAGTTTTTAAAAGACATCTTGCAATGATTTGGTTGAGATTATTGCAATGATTTACGATTGTTTGAACACCAGCTTTACCAGAAGTAGAGAAAACGTATTCTTTCTTTTCAGTATTATCGTCAAGAGTTTTAATTTTGACTGTTTTACCTTTTTTATAGAAATGAGGAAAATCAATTTTATTATTCATTTATAATGTCAGTGATTTGTTTGATATTCTGGCGTAGACTATCAATTTTTAAAGACATGTTTCTTATTAGGTTATTATCTTTTCTCTCCGAGCTTTCTCCTATGTGGAGTGAATCCATAGAAATTCTTGGTCTAAGAGTTTCTCCTAGAGCTTTTTTATTTCTAGCTATATTTAAAACCCAAGAGTTTTCTTGAGGATTTATGTCGCAGAATTGTTTATCTTTGACATGGCCTATTTCTGAAAAGACATCATCAAGTTCGATGTACTCGTCTTTCTTATAGTCTATGCTATGGTGACTGTTGGTCAGGGCATATCCTATGAGATATGTTATGGTGAAAGGTTTATCACCTGGACTCATTAGGTCACTTCTTTCAAAGTGATGTATAAAAGATAAGGTTTTATCTATATTTGCAGATTTTAAATCCAGAGCAAACTTTGGATAGACTGAAAACATAAACTTTTGGTAAGCAAGGTTTCCCTTTGCAGCACCTAAGATGCAGTCCTGTCTGTCAGTAATTCTGTTGTCAATTAAGGCCATTTTTATGGGAGAATTTATTCCTGCTTGGAATTGGGATTTTAACAAAATTTTTACAGCTCCGATATGGACCATTCTAATTTTTGATCTAATCTCAACTGGAATACTTTTTAAGTTATTATGTATTTGCTCCTTAGTTAAAAGGGGTAGAAAGACAGCTCCTATTGTATCTTTTATGTCTACGGACATTTCTTTAGTACTAACAAAGTAGAAAATTTCATTTTTCCTTTTAAGGGGATTTAGAATACTAAGTTTAGAAGGAACATTTTTGAAAATGTTTTCTTTCTTTATTTTTAAATCAATTTTCTTAACTCTAGAGAGAAGGTCTTGTTTTATTAAAAGATTTGCATGAAAGCCGTCTTCATCTTCAACATAAGTTAAGATTTGTTTTTCTTCTGAATTATTTTCTTCAGTGTTGTTGAAAATTTCATTATTCATTTTAAGAAAAGCTAACAGGTTAAAATAAACTTTCTGAGTTTTGAAACTAATTTTTTATTTCTATCAAGATGTTCTTGATGTACTTTTTGCTTATGCAGGAGATACATACGTATATTAACCAAGTTTGGTATATATTCGTGAGTATGTTTATTTTGTGCTTGTAGAATTCTGAAATCTATATGCACCAAGTCTTTTTTATTATTGAAAAGTATTTCTTTATGTTGAGAGATTTCAATCTCTTTATTATGAATATGTTCAAACTTTACTCTGTAAAGTGTTTTATTATAATGTAATGCCATATTTATCAAGGACATTCGTTTGGTTATAATGTCCCTTATCATGAATCTTACTAATCCAAACTCTATTTATGTTTCTGCCTTCCTTAACTTTAAAGGATATAAAAAATTTAGAGTACATTGTTTTGTAGACACAGGTGCATCTTTATGTCTTGCAAGCAAATTCATCATTCCGGATGAACTCTGGGAAAACGCTCCCAAAGAAATTAGTGCCACTATTGCAAATGGTGAAACCATAAAAATTAATAAAGTTTGTAGAAATATTAATCTCGAACTTTCAGGAGAACATTTCAATGTTCCCACTATTTACCAACAAAATTCAGGCATTACATTATAATAAAACACTTTACAGAGTAAAGTTTGAACATATTCATAATAAAGAGATTGAAATCTCTCAACATAAAGAAATACTTTTCAATAATAAAAAAGACTTGGTGCATATAGATTTCAGAATTCTACAAGCACAAAATAAACATACTCACGAATATATACCAAACTTGGTTAATATACGTATGTATCTCCTGCATAAGCAAAAAGTACATCAAGAACATCTTGATAGAAATAAAAAATTAGTTTCAAAACTCAGAAAGTTTATTTTAACCTGTTAGCTTTTCTTAAAATGAATAATGAAATTTTCAACAACACTGAAGAAAATAATTCAGAAGAAAAACAAATCTTAACTTATGTTGAAGATGAAGACGGCTTTCATGCAAATCTTTTAATAAAACAAGACCTTCTCTCTAGAGTTAAGAAAATTGATTTAAAAATAAAGAAAGAAAACATTTTCAAAAATGTTCCTTCTAAACTTAGTATTCTAAATCCCCTTAAAAGGAAAAATGAAATTTTCTACTTTGTTAGTACTAAAGAAATGTCCGTAGACATAAAAGATACAATAGGAGCTGTCTTTCTACCCCTTTTAACTAAGGAGCAAATACATAATAACTTAAAAAGTATTCCAGTTGAGATTAGATCAAAAATTAGAATGGTCCATATCGGAGCTGTAAAAATTTTGTTAAAATCCCAATTCCAAGCAGGAATAAATTCTCCCATAAAAATGGCCTTAATTGACAACAGAATTACTGACAGACAGGACTGCATCTTAGGTGCTGCAAAGGGAAACCTTGCTTACCAAAAGTTTATGTTTTCAGTCTATCCAAAGTTTGCTCTGGATTTAAAATCTGCAAATATAGATAAAACCTTATCTTTTATACATCACTTTGAAAGAAGTGACCTAATGAGTCCAGGTGATAAACCTTTCACCATAACATATCTCATAGGATATGCCCTGACCAACAGTCACCATAGCATAGACTATAAGAAAGACGAGTACATCGAACTTGATGATGTCTTTTCAGAAATAGGCCATGTCAAAGATAAACAATTCTGCGACATAAATCCTCAAGAAAACTCTTGGGTTTTAAATATAGCTAGAAATAAAAAAGCTCTAGGAGAAACTCTTAGACCAAGAATTTCTATGGATTCACTCCACATAGGAGAAAGCTCGGAGAGAAAAGATAATAACCTAATAAGAAACATGTCTTTAAAAATTGATAGTCTACGCCAGAATATCAAACAAATCACTGACATTATAAATGAATAATAAAATTGATTTTCCTCATTTCTATAAAAAAGGTAAAACAGTCAAAATTAAAACTCTTGACGATAATACTGAAAAGAAAGAATACGTTTTCTCTACTTCTGGTAAAGCTGGTGTTCAAACAATCGTAAATCATTGCAATAATCTCAACCAAATCATTGCAAGATGTCTTTTAAAAACTTCAAAAATAAGCCATTATCTTGGTATTTCAAGAGATATTTCTACAGATATTTCAAAAAATAAAATACCTTTTAACCAATTTAAAAACGATTTAGCCTTTATGGTTAAAAACAATCTTGATAAAAAAGATTTTGAAAAATTCTTCGAAGTTATTGAAAGACAAAATAAATTAACTATCAAGTTAACCCAGTCTATTGACAAACATTCAATTCTTTTAGAAAACTCTTTAAAAAACAACCAATTTGTTGAAGAAGTCGCCAAAAAGGCAAATATTGAGGGCACTCTTAAGGAAACCAACATTAAGATCACTAATATACATGATCAGTTAAAACAACTAATAGGATGACCTCGATACCCGAGCTCAATAAATCAATCACCTCGATACCCGAGATAAATAGATCAATCAATCTCCTTAATGAAAAAATTGATGGGCTGATTATAAACATGGACTTAACATTCAATAAATACGTAACCATTACCCAGTTGGAAGTAGCATCTGCAAAAATTATTGCAGACATTACTAAAGAGTTATCTGAAAAGATTGACTCTTGCCCATGTAATAAAGACATACTTGAGCACATCAAGAATATCTCCATCATAGAACAAAAAACCAAGCCTGGAAAATATTCAGGTCTTAAGAAATACTCACCTCCCAATCCTAGTGTTGGAAACCCTGACTTAGGAAGCTCAAAAGATTCCCAGAAAATTAACATTTTCAAGAAAGAATAAAAATGAAAGAAACAATCTCTGAACGTCTCGAGAAATATTTCTTTAACCTTCAATATGAAGATTATGATAAAACTGACCAAAAGCTTATTCAGCTTTTATCTTTAGAAACTGAAGAATGTGAAGAATTGTATCAAAAAGAACCCAAACTTTTTGATCAATATTTTAGAATGACTAAAATAAATGAACCCGATACTGAATCAGAACAAGAAGATAATTTTAAAACAAATACAAAGACTGTTAAGTTCGAATATTCAGATATGGAAGATGATGAAGCAGAATCTTCTTATACAGCCACAAGAAGAGGCAATAAAAAGAAATACGAGTTCAAAATGCCTGTCCACAATGGAATTCCAAATAGTGGCCAAGGACCCAATACGATCAATGTACTCAATATTGATTGTATCCAAGATTTAAAACTCAGAGAAAGAGTTGTAGAAAAATGGGTTACTGAGATTTCACTAATCTTACAAACAAATCCAGATGAATTTGAAAAAGCAAAAAATGTTCTACTACTTTTAGAACACAAAACTGATGGAATCGTGCAGAAATTCCTAAGAAACAATAATTGGAATGAAGAACTACATGGCTCAGATCTTTTTGATAATCTCATAAATGTCATATACACTACTTTCTTAGGTCTTGATTATATTTCTAATAAAGACTTCACCATTAATAAGAAGGTTGACATAGCAAGAGTTTCAATGACTAAACTCCAATTACATGATATTAGTCTTCTCGACAAATACACATGTATGTATGAATCATATTTGTATGATATTCCACAGAGAAGTGAATATGCGCAATGGATATCTGCTTATCTCATGAAAATTCCAATTATTGGAGAAACCTGTACAGACAGATGGAAAAAAGAAGCTACTGGAGAAATCCAGCAAACCAGTCTTTCTTACGCAACAAAAATTGCAAAAGAAGAAATTGATAGAATCTGTCAAGACAGATATAAACAACAAAAGCTTAAAACTATAAGCAAAGATTGTTGTAGCATTCTCTCTGATTTCAAAAACTTTGATATTGGAAAGAAAAATTATACTAAGAAAAAGCATAAAAACAAAAAGAAATACAAATCTTTTTGGAAAAAGAAAAGAAGAAAATTTTCACCAGGAAAATACTTCAAGAAACCATCAAAAGAAACACCTAAGAAAACTACTTCTTGTCCGCAAGGAAAGAAAAAATGTAGGTGTTGGATCTGCAATGAAGAAGGACACTACGCAAACGAATGTCCAAATAGAAAAAAATACCCTGACAAAGTCAAGGTTTTACAAACCGCTAACAATGGAGGCTATGAAGCTCTTGAAGAAGAGTATGATGGTACGCAACATGTTTTTATATATCATGTTGAAACAGAATCTTCATCAGACACTGAAGAATACGAATCAACAACGGATGACTCAGACTAGTCCCATACATACCTCGCTTTTCAGGGAGGAGGAGATTAACCATTTTTGCGTAAACCTCCAGAAGATTGATGATTCCCTTATCATGAATCTTACTAATCCAAACTCTATTTATGTTTCTGCCTTCCTTAACTTTAAAGGATATAAAAAATTTAGAGTACATTGTTTTGTAGACACAGGTGCATCTTTATGTCTTGCAAGCAAATTCATCATTCCGGATGAACTCTGGGAAAACGCTCCCAAAGAAATTAGTGCCACTATTGCAAATGGTGAAACCATAAAAATTAATAAAGTTTGTAGAAATATTAATCTCGAACTTTCAGGAGAACATTTCAATGTTCCCACTATTTACCAACAAAATTCAGGAATTGATATCATAATTGGTAACAACTTCTGTCAAGTCTATGGACCATTCATACAATGGATAGATAGAATTGCCTTTCATCTTAATAATGATATGGTAATTATAAAAAAGGTTACAGAGGCCTATAGCAAAGGAAAACCAGGTTTTCTTGAAACTCAAGAAAAAGGTTCTAAAGAAAAACAAATTCCAGGTACTAATATAACTCATGAAGAGATTAATAAAGAAAGGATTATTTCTATTCAAACTACCAGGTTCAAACAGATTGAAGATCTTCTTGAAAAAGTTTGTTCTGAAAATCCTATTGATCCAAATAAAACCAAAGGATGGATGAAAGCTTCAATCAAGCTTATTGATCCCAAAACGGTTATTAGAGAAAAACCTATGGTTTACTCTCTACAAGATAGAGAAGAATTTTCCAAACAAATCAAAGAATTACTTGATATGAGACTAATTATAGAATCAAAATCCCCTCATATGTCTCCTGCCTTTCTTGTCAATAAAGAAGCAGAGAAAAGAAGAGGAAAGAAGCGAATGGTTGTTAACTACAAAGCAATCAATGATGCAACTATTGGAGACTCACATAATCTCCCCAATATGCACGAACTCTTGACTCTTCTACGAGGAAAAAACATTTATTCAAGTTTCGACTGCAAGTCAGGTTTCTGGCAAGTTCTACTTGATGAAGAATCGCAGCTTCTCACTGCCTTCACATGTCCTGATGGACTCTTTCAATGGAAAGTACTACCCTTTGGGCTTAAACAAGCTCCTAGTATTTTTCAAAGACACATGCAGAATGCTCTTCGAGGCCTTGAAGGTTTCTGCACTGTATACGTTGATGACATCATGATCTTCAGCAAAAATGAACAAGAACACTATGTTCATGTCACACAGGTTCTCAGAACTATTTTAAAATATGGTATAATACTTTCAAAAAAGAAAGCTCATCTTTTCAAAACAAAAATCAATTTTTTAGGTTTAGAAATAAATGAAGGTACCCATTGTCCTCAAAAACATATTCTTGAACATTTACATGACTTTCCAAATGTTTTAGAAGACAAAAAGCAACTACAAAGATTTCTTGGTGTTTTAACTTATGCTGAAACATATATTGAAAAACTTGCAGCCATGAGAAAACCTTTACAGGCAAAATTAAAAAAAGATGTCATTTGGAATTGGTCAAATGCTGATACAGACTACATCAAAAAGATAAAGAAAGTTTTAATCAATTTTCCAAAACTTTATCTTCCAAACATTGAAGACAGTTTAATTATTGAAACTGATGCTTCTGATGAATTTTGGGGAGGTGTTTTAAAAGCTAAAAACCCCAAAAACGAAGAACAAATTTGCAGGTACACCTCTGGCAGTTTCAAAGCAGCTGAGAAAAACTACCATAGCAATGAAAAAGAATTACTCGCTGTAAAAAGAGTTATTACAAAATTCTCTGTATATTTAACACCAGTAAATTTCCTGGTTCGTACAGATAATAAAAATTTTACTTATTTCCTCCGAACTAAGATTGCAGGAGATAACAAATTAGGCCGGCTAATACGTTGGCAAGAGTGGTTTTCACGATATACTTTCACTGTTGAACATCTCGCAGGAAACAAAAACGTACTGGCAGACTGCCTCACCCGTGACTTCAGGTATACCTTACATCATCCATGATCTCACTCGCTCCTCTCGAGCCCTATAAAAGGATATGATCCTCAAGACATATTTCCTCACAAAAACTTCACCTACAAAAAAGAGAGGGGGAGATTAGAGAAAAAAGTAAACAAAATTTGAGTTTACAAAAATGGAAGACCTCAACACTTTGAGGATGAAGAAACAAATGCTCCTCATAGAGCTATCTGCAATTGAGCAGAAAATCAACTTGTATGAACAAGTAACAACGGTCACCAATGTACCGGAAAGCGAAAGCTCAAAAACAAAGGCTATTCCAGTGCAAACGGCACCTGGTAAAGAATCAACAAATCCGTTGAAAGCTGATGCTTTGCTAAAAAGCATAATAAAGGAGACAGCTACTCCTCTTCCTGATGGAAAAACTAGCTTGTTGGTTGATACCAATCCTTGTACTGAAGGAATCAGTAAAATGACAACCTTGTCACCCATTAACAAATCTGTGCAGGAGTTTACACCAGATTACAAAAAAGCTCTTAACAAAGAAGCTGAAAGATTTTATGTAATCTACAAAGGACCTCATGCCGGTGTTCATACTGACTGGGGAATTACAGAAACATTCTGTAAAGTTGATAAAGTTACTTGCAAAAAATTCAGAAATGAAGCATCTGCAAGATTAAGCCTTGCCACTTATCAAGACGATACAAGCAAGACTAACCAACCACTTCTTCGACCAAAAATTCATAAAGTCAAAGAAGCTCACAGAGACCAAAGGTTTGACGTTCCAAATAACGCTCAACAAATGGTTAACTATCCTGAAATCTCTTTCGAAGACTTCAGAACAATCTGGAAGAAAGCAAGAGCTGCATGCCCAGAAGACCTTGTTCATGAAAAGTTTTTCACTACGGACAAGAAAACAAAAAGTCTGTTCAACTTCCTCGAAGGATCAGATGCAAAATTAGTCTACCAAGCCTTTCAAGCTGGACTAATCGACAATATCTACCCAAGTTGCAACCTTCAAGAACTCATTTTCTTCCCAAGCAACATGGTAGAATCCATTAAAAACTTTCGAAAGAAAGTACTTAAAGCAAAAGATAATCCGATCTACATCAGATGCATCTCTTCACTCCCAGAATGGATTCAAGAATCAACTCTTTCTCCATACCACTTTCTGGAAATTGGTCTTTCTAAAACCAATAGAGATATTGAACAATCTCAACCAATGGAAGACAAAGATCTACCTTTTACAGAGATTCTTCATCCCAATCGCATCAATGGTTTAAGAAGAATATCAGAAAAAATCATCGAGATTATCTCTGGTTCAAAAAAGAAGATTAATTATACCGACTCGCATTGTATAATTACAAGCTGGAGTTACAACAACACCAGCCAAGAAGATCTTCGTCAAGCCTCCAAGTTTGGCGAAAAATTCATGAACAATAGCATGGAAGTATCCAATGCTACACGCCAACACTTCTGCCGACATGCAGAACAACTTTTTGAAGAACATCTTTGTCACTTTTGCGAAAGCAAAGATTCGGAGACAATGGAGGGACCCCCCTCTGAAGATGACAAATCATCATCATCTTAAAGAAAGATGCTTCACGTGTCAAATGGCCCCAGCCACTCGAAATAATAATGCCCTTCTTCATTATTAGAAGCTTTCTAGCTGTCCACAATAATGTAATCTTTAGTGGATAAAAACGTCATGCCTGACATATTAGGCAAGGATCAGACCCTCTCAATGTATCTATAAATTGAGAGTTATGTTTTGTTTTAGGGAGATCGCAAGAACGAGTGCAAGAAAAAACACTCTCTATCTAAAAATTTTCAGTTCAATGTCTAGTGAGTAATTCCTCCCTTAGAAGGGGAAAAATGTAAAATATTGTAAGAGTCTTCCCTTTTTGGGAACTCTGTTATCAATAAATCTTTGTTTTGTTATTTTTGAGTGTTCATACAATTTAGAGTGATGAAACTTGTAAGTGACAGAGTGTCAGGTCGACGATGATTAACAGTACCACAGGCACCATGCCAACAGGGAAAGCAACCACACAGACCAATGAACGACACAGGCTGGCTTGAATAGTTTCTATCTATGTAAGTATAACACTCACTACATCACAATTACACATTTATTGATACAAGAGTCTTCTTTTCACAATTTTTATATTTATTCCCTTCTTTGTTAAAACCAAAATTCCGTACACATCCACACACCCAAACTGGCTTTCTTTTTTGAAAGTATTATACCATATTTTAAAATAGTTCTGAGAACCTGTGTGACATGAACATAGTGTTCTTGTTCATTTTTGCTGAAGATCATGATGTCATCAACGTATACAGTGCAGAAACCTTCAAGGCCTCCAGAAGATCTTCTTGAAAAAGTTTGTTCTGAAAATCCTATTGATCCAAATAAAACCAAAGGATGGATGAAAGCTTCAATCAAGCTTATTGATCCCAAAACGGTTATTAGAGAAAAACCTATGGTTTACTCTCTACAAGATAGAGAAGAATTTTCCAAACAAATCAAAGAATTACTTGATATGAGACTAATTATAGAATCAAAATCCCCTCATATGTCTCCTGCCTTTCTTGTCAATAAAGAAGCAGAGAAAAGAAGAGGAAAGAAGCGAATGGTTGTTAACTACAAAGCAATCAATGATGCAACTATTGGAGACTCACATAATCTCCCCAATATGCACGAACTCTTGACTCTTCTACGAGGAAAAAACATTTATTCAAGTTTCGACTGCAAGTCAGGTTTCTGGCAAGTTCTACTTGATGAAGAATCGCAGCTTCTCACTGCCTTCACATGTCCTGATGGACTCTTTCAATGGAAAGTACTACCCTTTGGGCTTAAACAAGCTCCTAGTATTTTTCAAAGACACATGCAGAATGCTCTTCGAGGCCTTGAAGGTTTCTGCACTGTATACGTTGATGACATCATGATCTTCAGCAAAAATGAACAAGAACACTATGTTCATGTCACACAGGTTCTCAGAACTATTTTAAAATATGGTATAATACTTTCAAAAAAGAAAGCTCATCTTTTCAAAACAAAAATCAATTTTTTAGGTTTAGAAATAAATGAAGGTACCCATTGTCCTCAAAAACATATTCTTGAACATTTACATGACTTTCCAAATGTTTTAGAAGACAAAAAGCAACTACAAAGATTTCTTGGTGTTTTAACTTATGCTGAAACATATATTGAAAAACTTGCAGCCATGAGAAAACCTTTACAGGCAAAATTAAAAAAAGATGTCATTTGGAATTGGTCAAATGCTGATACAGACTACATCAAAAAGATAAAGAAAGTTTTAATCAATTTTCCAAAACTTTATCTTCCAAACATTGAAGACAGTTTAATTATTGAAACTGATGCTTCTGATGAATTTTGGGGAGGTGTTTTAAAAGCTAAAAACCCCAAAAACGAAGAACAAATTTGCAGGTACACCTCTGGCAGTTTCAAAGCAGCTGAGAAAAACTACCATAGCAATGAAAAAGAATTACTCGCTGTAAAAAGAGTTATTACAAAATTCTCTGTATATTTAACACCAGTAAATTTCCTGGTTCGTACAGATAATAAAAATTTTACTTATTTCCTCCGAACTAAGATTGCAGGAGATAACAAATTAGGCCGGCTAATACGTTGGCAAGAGTGGTTTTCACGATATACTTTCACTGTTGAACATCTCGCAGGAAACAAAAACGTACTGGCAGACTGCCTCACCCGTGACTTCAGGTATACCTTACATCATCCATGATCTCACTCGCTCCTCTCGAGCCCTATAAAAGGATATGATCCTCAAGACATATTTCCTCACAAAAACTTCACCTACAAAAAAGAGAGGGGGAGATTAGAGAAAAAAGTAAACAAAATTTGAGTTTACAAAAATGGAAGACCTCAACACTTTGAGGATGAAGAAACAAATGCTCCTCATAGAGCTATCTGCAATTGAGCAGAAAATCAACTTGTATGAACAAGTAACAACGGTCACCAATGTACCGGAAAGCGAAAGCTCAAAAACAAAGGCTATTCCAGTGCAAACGGCACCTGGTAAAGAATCAACAAATCCGTTGAAAGCTGATGCTTTGCTAAAAAGCATAATAAAGGAGACAGCTACTCCTCTTCCTGATGGAAAAACTAGCTTGTTGGTTGATACCAATCCTTGTACTGAAGGAATCAGTAAAATGACAACCTTGTCACCCATTAACAAATCTGTGCAGGAGTTTACACCAGATTACAAAAAAGCTCTTAACAAAGAAGCTGAAAGATTTTATGTAATCTACAAAGGACCTCATGCCGGTGTTCATACTGACTGGGGAATTACAGAAACATTCTGTAAAGTTGATAAAGTTACTTGCAAAAAATTCAGAAATGAAGCATCTGCAAGATTAAGCCTTGCCACTTATCAAGACGATACAAGCAAGACTAACCAACCACTTCTTCGACCAAAAATTCATAAAGTCAAAGAAGCTCACAGAGACCAAAGGTTTGACGTTCCAAATAACGCTCAACAAATGGTTAACTATCCTGAAATCTCTTTCGAAGACTTCAGAACAATCTGGAAGAAAGCAAGAGCTGCATGCCCAGAAGACCTTGTTCATGAAAAGTTTTTCACTACGGACAAGAAAACAAAAAGTCTGTTCAACTTCCTCGAAGGATCAGATGCAAAATTAGTCTACCAAGCCTTTCAAGCTGGACTAATCGACAATATCTACCCAAGTTGCAACCTTCAAGAACTCATTTTCTTCCCAAGCAACATGGTAGAATCCATTAAAAACTTTCGAAAGAAAGTACTTAAAGCAAAAGATAATCCGATCTACATCAGATGCATCTCTTCACTCCCAGAATGGATTCAAGAATCAACTCTTTCTCCATACCACTTTCTGGAAATTGGTCTTTCTAAAACCAATAGAGATATTGAACAATCTCAACCAATGGAAGACAAAGATCTACCTTTTACAGAGATTCTTCATCCCAATCGCATCAATGGTTTAAGAAGAATATCAGAAAAAATCATCGAGATTATCTCTGGTTCAAAAAAGAAGATTAATTATACCGACTCGCATTGTATAATTACAAGCTGGAGTTACAACAACACCAGCCAAGAAGATCTTCGTCAAGCCTCCAAGTTTGGCGAAAAATTCATGAACAATAGCATGGAAGTATCCAATGCTACACGCCAACACTTCTGCCGACATGCAGAACAACTTTTTGAAGAACATCTTTGTCACTTTTGCGAAAGCAAAGATTCGGAGACAATGGAGGGACCCCCCTCTGAAGATGACAAATCATCATCATCTTAAAGAAAGATGCTTCACGTGTCAAATGGCCCCAGCCACTCGAAATAATAATGCCCTTCTTCATTATTAGAAGCTTTCTAGCTGTCCACAATAATGTAATCTTTAGTGGATAAAAACGTCATGCCTGACATATTAGGCAAGGATCAGACCCTCTCAATGTATCTATAAATTGAGAGTTATGTTTTGTTTTAGGGACATCGCAAGAACGAGTGCAAGAAAAAACACTCTCTATCTAAAAATTTTCAGTTCAATGTCTAGTGAGTAATTCCTCCCTTAGAAGGGGAAAAATGTAAAATATTGTAAGAGTCTTCCCTTTTTGGGAACTCTGTTATCAATAAATCTTTGTTTTGTTATTTTTGAGTGTTCATACAATTTAGAGTGATGAAACTTGTAAGTGACAGAGTGTCAGGTCGACGATGATTAACAGTACCACAGGCACCATGCCAACAGGGAAAGCAACCACACAGACCAATGAACGACACAGGCTGGCTTGAATAGTTTCTATCTATGTAAGTATAACACTCACTACATCACAATTACACATTTATTGATACAAGAGTCTTCTTTTCACAATTTTTATATTTATTCCCTTCTTTGTTAAAACATAAATTCCGTACACATCCACACACCCAAACTGGTATCAGAGCCTTGATAAATATGGCATTACATTATAATAAAACACTTTACAGAGTAAAGTTTGAACATATTCATAATAAAGAGATTGAAATCTCTCAACATAAAGAAATACTTTTCAATAATAAAAAAGACTTGGTGCATATAGATTTCAGAATTCTACAAGCACAAAATAAACATACTCACGAATATATACCAAACTTGGTTAATATACGTATGTATCTCCTGCATAAGCAAAAAGTACATCAAGAACATCTTGATAGAAATAAAAAATTAGTTTCAAAACTCAGAAAGTTTATTTTAACCTGTTAGCTTTTCTTAAAATGAATAATGAAATTTTCAACAACACTGAAGAAAATAATTCAGAAGAAAAACAAATCTTAACTTATGTTGAAGATGAAGACGGCTTTCATGCAAATCTTTTAATAAAACAAGACCTTCTCTCTAGAGTTAAGAAAATTGATTTAAAAATAAAGAAAGAAAACATTTTCAAAAATGTTCCTTCTAAACTTAGTATTCTAAATCCCCTTAAAAGGAAAAATGAAATTTTCTACTTTGTTAGTACTAAAGAAATGTCCGTAGACATAAAAGATACAATAGGAGCTGTCTTTCTACCCCTTTTAACTAAGGAGCAAATACATAATAACTTAAAAAGTATTCCAGTTGAGATTAGATCAAAAATTAGAATGGTCCATATCGGAGCTGTAAAAATTTTGTTAAAATCCCAATTCCAAGCAGGAATAAATTCTCCCATAAAAATGGCCTTAATTGACAACAGAATTACTGACAGACAGGACTGCATCTTAGGTGCTGCAAAGGGAAACCTTGCTTACCAAAAGTTTATGTTTTCAGTCTATCCAAAGTTTGCTCTGGATTTAAAATCTGCAAATATAGATAAAACCTTATCTTTTATACATCACTTTGAAAGAAGTGACCTAATGAGTCCAGGTGATAAACCTTTCACCATAACATATCTCATAGGATATGCCCTGACCAACAGTCACCATAGCATAGACTATAAGAAAGACGAGTACATCGAACTTGATGATGTCTTTTCAGAAATAGGCCATGTCAAAGATAAACAATTCTGCGACATAAATCCTCAAGAAAACTCTTGGGTTTTAAATATAGCTAGAAATAAAAAAGCTCTAGGAGAAACTCTTAGACCAAGAATTTCTATGGATTCACTCCACATAGGAGAAAGCTCGGAGAGAAAAGATAATAACCTAATAAGAAACATGTCTTTAAAAATTGATAGTCTACGCCAGAATATCAAACAAATCACTGACATTATAAATGAATAATAAAATTGATTTTCCTCATTTCTATAAAAAAGGTAAAACAGTCAAAATTAAAACTCTTGACGATAATACTGAAAAGAAAGAATACGTTTTCTCTACTTCTGGTAAAGCTGGTGTTCAAACAATCGTAAATCATTGCAATAATCTCAACCAAATCATTGCAAGATGTCTTTTAAAAACTTCAAAAATAAGCCATTATCTTGGTATTTCAAGAGATATTTCTACAGATATTTCAAAAAATAAAATACCTTTTAACCAATTTAAAAACGATTTAGCCTTTATGGTTAAAAACAATCTTGATAAAAAAGATTTTGAAAAATTCTTCGAAGTTATTGAAAGACAAAATAAATTAACTATCAAGTTAACCCAGTCTATTGACAAACATTCAATTCTTTTAGAAAACTCTTTAAAAAACAACCAATTTGTTGAAGAAGTCGCCAAAAAGGCAAATATTGAGGGCACTCTTAAGGAAACCAACATTAAGATCACTAATATACATGATCAGTTAAAACAACTAATAGGATGACCTCGATACCCGAGCTCAATAAATCAATCACCTCGATACCCGAGATAAATAGATCAATCAATCTCCTTAATGAAAAAATTGATGGGCTGATTATAAACATGGACTTAACATTCAATAAATACGTAACCATTACCCAGTTGGAAGTAGCATCTGCAAAAATTATTGCAGACATTACTAAAGAGTTATCTGAAAAGATTGACTCTTGCCCATGTAATAAAGACATACTTGAGCACATCAAGAATATCTCCATCATAGAACAAAAAACCAAGCCTGGAAAATATTCAGGTCTTAAGAAATACTCACCTCCCAATCCTAGTGTTGGAAACCCTGACTTAGGAAGCTCAAAAGATTCCCAGAAAATTAACATTTTCAAGAAAGAATAAAAATGAAAGAAACAATCTCTGAACGTCTCGAGAAATATTTCTTTAACCTTCAATATGAAGATTATGATAAAACTGACCAAAAGCTTATTCAGCTTTTATCTTTAGAAACTGAAGAATGTGAAGAATTGTATCAAAAAGAACCCAAACTTTTTGATCAATATTTTAGAATGACTAAAATAAATGAACCCGATACTGAATCAGAACAAGAAGATAATTTTAAAACAAATACAAAGACTGTTAAGTTCGAATATTCAGATATGGAAGATGATGAAGCAGAATCTTCTTATACAGCCACAAGAAGAGGCAATAAAAAGAAATACGAGTTCAAAATGCCTGTCCACAATGGAATTCCAAATAGTGGCCAAGGACCCAATACGATCAATGTACTCAATATTGATTGTATCCAAGATTTAAAACTCAGAGAAAGAGTTGTAGAAAAATGGGTTACTGAGATTTCACTAATCTTACAAACAAATCCAGATGAATTTGAAAAAGCAAAAAATGTTCTACTACTTTTAGAACACAAAACTGATGGAATCGTGCAGAAATTCCTAAGAAACAATAATTGGAATGAAGAACTACATGGCTCAGATCTTTTTGATAATCTCATAAATGTCATATACACTACTTTCTTAGGTCTTGATTATATTTCTAATAAAGACTTCACCATTAATAAGAAGGTTGACATAGCAAGAGTTTCAATGACTAAACTCCAATTACATGATATTAGTCTTCTCGACAAATACACATGTATGTATGAATCATATTTGTATGATATTCCACAGAGAAGTGAATATGCGCAATGGATATCTGCTTATCTCATGAAAATTCCAATTATTGGAGAAACCTGTACAGACAGATGGAAAAAAGAAGCTACTGGAGAAATCCAGCAAACCAGTCTTTCTTACGCAACAAAAATTGCAAAAGAAGAAATTGATAGAATCTGTCAAGACAGATATAAACAACAAAAGCTTAAAACTATAAGCAAAGATTGTTGTAGCATTCTCTCTGATTTCAAAAACTTTGATATTGGAAAGAAAAATTATACTAAGAAAAAGCATAAAAACAAAAAGAAATACAAATCTTTTTGGAAAAAGAAAAGAAGAAAATTTTCACCAGGAAAATACTTCAAGAAACCATCAAAAGAAACACCTAAGAAAACTACTTCTTGTCCGCAAGGAAAGAAAAAATGTAGGTGTTGGATCTGCAATGAAGAAGGACACTACGCAAACGAATGTCCAAATAGAAAAAAATACCCTGACAAAGTCAAGGTTTTACAAACCGCTAACAATGGAGGCTATGAAGCTCTTGAAGAAGAGTATGATGGTACGCAACATGTTTTTATATATCATGTTGAAACAGAATCTTCATCAGACACTGAAGAATACGAATCAACAACGGATGACTCAGACTAGTCCCATACATACCTCGCTTTTCAGGGAGGAGGAGATTAACCATTTTTGCGTAAACCTCCAGAAGATTGATGATTCCCTTATCATGAATCTTACTAATCCAAACTCTATTTATGTTTCTGCCTTCCTTAACTTTAAAGGATATAAAAAATTTAGAGTACATTGTTTTGTAGACACAGGTGCATCTTTATGTCTTGCAAGCAAATTCATCATTCCGGATGAACTCTGGGAAAACGCTCCCAAAGAAATTAGTGCCACTATTGCAAATGGTGAAACCATAAAAATTAATAAAGTTTGTAGAAATATTAATCTCGAACTTTCAGGAGAACATTTCAATGTTCCCACTATTTACCAACAAAATTCAGGAATTGATATCATAATTGGTAACAACTTCTGTCAAGTCTATGGACCATTCATACAATGGATAGATAGAATTGCCTTTCATCTTAATAATGATATGGTAATTATAAAAAAGGTTACAGAGGCCTATAGCAAAGGAAAACCAGGTTTTCTTGAAACTCAAGAAAAAGGTTCTAAAGAAAAACAAATTCCAGGTACTAATATAACTCATGAAGAGATTAATAAAGAAAGGATTATTTCTATTCAAACTACCAGGTTCAAACAGATTGAAGATCTTCTTGAAAAAGTTTGTTCTGAAAATCCTATTGATCCAAATAAAACCAAAGGATGGATGAAAGCTTCAATCAAGCTTATTGATCCCAAAACGGTTATTAGAGAAAAACCTATGGTTTACTCTCTACAAGATAGAGAAGAATTTTCCAAACAAATCAAAGAATTACTTGATATGAGACTAATTATAGAATCAAAATCCCCTCATATGTCTCCTGCCTTTCTTGTCAATAAAGAAGCAGAGAAAAGAAGAGGAAAGAAGCGAATGGTTGTTAACTACAAAGCAATCAATGATGCAACTATTGGAGACTCACATAATCTCCCCAATATGCACGAACTCTTGACTCTTCTACGAGAAAAAAACATTTATTCAAGTTTCGACTGCAAGTCAGGTTTCTGGCAAGTTCTACTTGATGAAGAATCGCAGCTTCTCACTGCCTTCACATGTCCTGATGGACTCTTTCAATGGAAAGTACTACCCTTTGGGCTTAAACAAGCTCCTAGTATTTTTCAAAGACACATGCAGAATGCTCTTCGAGGCCTTGAAGGTTTCTGCACTGTATACGTTGATGACATCATGATCTTCAGCAAAAATGAACAAGAACACTATGTTCATGTCACACAGGTTCTCAGAACTATTTTAAAATATGGTATAATACTTTCAAAAAAGAAAGCTCATCTTTTCAAAACAAAAATCAATTTTTTAGGTTTAGAAATAAATGAAGGTACCCATTGTCCTCAAAAACATATTCTTGAACATTTACATGACTTTCCAAATGTTTTAGAAGACAAAAAGCAACTACAAAGATTTCTTGGTGTTTTAACTTATGCTGAAACATATATTGAAAAACTTGCAGCCATGAGAAAACCTTTACAGGCAAAATTAAAAAAAGATGTCATTTGGAATTGGTCAAATGCTGATACAGACTACATCAAAAAGATAAAGAAAGTTTTAATCAATTTTCCAAAACTTTATCTTCCAAACATTGAAGACAGTTTAATTATTGAAACTGATGCTTCTGATGAATTTTGGGGAGGTGTTTTAAAAGCTAAAAACCCCAAAAACGAAGAACAAATTTGCAGGTACACCTCTGGCAGTTTCAAAGCAGCTGAGAAAAACTACCATAGCAATGAAAAAGAATTACTCGCTGTAAAAAGAGTTATTACAAAATTCTCTGTATATTTAACACCAGTAAATTTCCTGGTTCGTACAGATAATAAAAATTTTACTTATTTCCTCCGAACTAAGATTGCAGGAGATAACAAATTAGGCCGGCTAATACGTTGGCAAGAGTGGTTTTCACGATATACTTTCACTGTTGAACATCTCGCAGGAAACAAAAACGTACTGGCAGACTGCCTCACCCGTGACTTCAGGTATACCTTACATCATCCATGATCTCACTCGCTCCTCTCGAGCCCTATAAAAGGATATGATCCTCAAGACATATTTCCTCACAAAAACTTCACCTACAAAAAAGAGAGGGGGAGATTAGAGAAAAAAGTAAACAAAATTTGAGTTTACAAAAATGGAAGACCTCAACACTTTGAGGATGAAGAAACAAATGCTCCTCATAGAGCTATCTGCAATTGAGCAGAAAATCAACTTGTATGAACAAGTAACAACGGTCACCAATGTACCGGAAAGCGAAAGCTCAAAAACAAAGGCTATTCCAGTGCAAACGGCACCTGGTAAAGAATCAACAAATCCGTTGAAAGCTGATGCTTTGCTAAAAAGCATAATAAAGGAGACAGCTACTCCTCTTCCTGATGGAAAAACTAGCTTGTTGGTTGATACCAATCCTTGTACTGAAGGAATCAGTAAAATGACAACCTTGTCACCCATTAACAAATCTGTGCAGGAGTTTACACCAGATTACAAAAAAGCTCTTAACAAAGAAGCTGAAAGATTTTATGTAATCTACAAAGGACCTCATGCCGGTGTTCATACTGACTGGGGAATTACAGAAACATTCTGTAAAGTTGATAAAGTTACTTGCAAAAAATTCAGAAATGAAGCATCTGCAAGATTAAGCCTTGCCACTTATCAAGACGATACAAGCAAGACTAACCAACCACTTCTTCGACCAAAAATTCATAAAGTCAAAGAAGCTCACAGAGACCAAAGGTTTGACGTTCCAAATAACGCTCAACAAATGGTTAACTATCCTGAAATCTCTTTCGAAGACTTCAGAACAATCTGGAAGAAAGCAAGAGCTGCATGCCCAGAAGACCTTGTTCATGAAAAGTTTTTCACTACGGACAAGAAAACAAAAAGTCTGTTCAACTTCCTCGAAGGATCAGATGCAAAATTAGTCTACCAAGCCTTTCAAGCTGGACTAATCGACAATATCTACCCAAGTTGCAACCTTCAAGAACTCATTTTCTTCCCAAGCAACATGGTAGAATCCATTAAAAACTTTCGAAAGAAAGTACTTAAAGCAAAAGATAATCCGATCTACATCAGATGCATCTCTTCACTCCCAGAATGGATTCAAGAATCAACTCTTTCTCCATACCACTTTCTGGAAATTGGTCTTTCTAAAACCAATAGAGATATTGAACAATCTCAACCAATGGAAGACAAAGATCTACCTTTTACAGAGATTCTTCATCCCAATCGCATCAATGGTTTAAGAAGAATATCAGAAAAAATCATCGAGATTATCTCTGGTTCAAAAAAGAAGATTAATTATACCGACTCGCATTGTATAATTACAAGCTGGAGTTACAACAACACCAGCCAAGAAGATCTTCGTCAAGCCTCCAAGTTTGGCGAAAAATTCATGAACAATAGCATGGAAGTATCCAATGCTACACGCCAACACTTCTGCCGACATGCAGAACAACTTTTTGAAGAACATCTTTGTCACTTTTGCGAAAGCAAAGATTCGGAGACAATGGAGGGACCCCCCTCTGAAGATGACAAATCATCATCATCTTAAAGAAAGATGCTTCACGTGTCAAATGGCCCCAGCCACTCGAAATAATAATGCCCTTCTTCATTATTAGAAGCTTTCTAGCTGTCCACAATAATGTAATCTTTAGTGGATAAAAACGTCATGCCTGACATATTAGGCAAGGATCAGACCCTCTCAATGTATCTATAAATTGAGAGTTATGTTTTGTTTTAGGGACATCGCAAGAACGAGTGCAAGAAAAAACACTCTCTATCTAAAAATTTTCAGTTCAATGTCTAGTGAGTAATTCCTCCCTTAGAAGGGGAAAAATGTAAAATATTGTAAGAGTCTTCCCTTTTTGGGAACTCTGTTATCAATAAATCTTTGTTTTGTTATTTTTGAGTGTTCATACAATTTAGAGTGATGAAACTTGTAAGTGACAGAGTGTCAGGTCGACGATGATTAACAGTACCACAGGCACCATGCCAACAGGGAAAGCAACCACACAGACCAATGAACGACACAGGCTGGCTTGAATAGTTTCTATCTATGTAAGTATAACACTCACTACATCACAATTACACATTTATTGATACAAGAGTCTTCTTTTCACAATTTTTATATTTATTCCCTTCTTTGTTAAAACATAAATTCCGTACACATCCACACACCCAAACTGGTATCAGAGCCTTGATAAATATGGCATTACATTATAATAAAACACTTTACAGAGTAAAGTTTGAACATATTCATAATAAAGAGATTGAAATCTCTCAACATAAAGAAATACTTTTCAATAATAAAAAAGACTTGGTGCATATAGATTTCAGAATTCTACAAGCACAAAATAAACATACTCACGAATATATACCAAACTTGGTTAATATACGTATGTATCTCCTGCATAAGCAAAAAGTACATCAAGAACATCTTGATAGAAATAAAAAATTAGTTTCAAAACTCAGAAAGTTTATTTTAACCTGTTAGCTTTTCTTAAAATGAATAATGAAATTTTCAACAACACTGAAGAAAATAATTCAGAAGAAAAACAAATCTTAACTTATGTTGAAGATGAAGACGGCTTTCATGCAAATCTTTTAATAAAACAAGACCTTCTCTCTAGAGTTAAGAAAATTGATTTAAAAATAAAGAAAGAAAACATTTTCAAAAATGTTCCTTCTAAACTTAGTATTCTAAATCCCCTTAAAAGGAAAAATGAAATTTTCTACTTTGTTAGTACTAAAGAAATGTCCGTAGACATAAAAGATACAATAGGAGCTGTCTTTCTACCCCTTTTAACTAAGGAGCAAATACATAATAACTTAAAAAGTATTCCAGTTGAGATTAGATCAAAAATTAGAATGGTCCATATCGGAGCTGTAAAAATTTTGTTAAAATCCCAATTCCAAGCAGGAATAAATTCTCCCATAAAAATGGCCTTAATTGACAACAGAATTACTGACAGACAGGACTGCATCTTAGGTGCTGCAAAGGGAAACCTTGCTTACCAAAAGTTTATGTTTTCAGTCTATCCAAAGTTTGCTCTGGATTTAAAATCTGCAAATATAGATAAAACCTTATCTTTTATACATCACTTTGAAAGAAGTGACCTAATGAGTCCAGGTGATAAACCTTTCACCATAACATATCTCATAGGATATGCCCTGACCAACAGTCACCATAGCATAGACTATAAGAAAGACGAGTACATCGAACTTGATGATGTCTTTTCAGAAATAGGCCATGTCAAAGATAAACAATTCTGCGACATAAATCCTCAAGAAAACTCTTGGGTTTTAAATATAGCTAGAAATAAAAAAGCTCTAGGAGAAACTCTTAGACCAAGAATTTCTATGGATTCACTCCACATAGGAGAAAGCTCGGAGAGAAAAGATAATAACCTAATAAGAAACATGTCTTTAAAAATTGATAGTCTACGCCAGAATATCAAACAAATCACTGACATTATAAATGAATAATAAAATTGATTTTCCTCATTTCTATAAAAAAGGTAAAACAGTCAAAATTAAAACTCTTGACGATAATACTGAAAAGAAAGAATACGTTTTCTCTACTTCTGGTAAAGCTGGTGTTCAAACAATCGTAAATCATTGCAATAATCTCAACCAAATCATTGCAAGATGTCTTTTAAAAACTTCAAAAATAAGCCATTATCTTGGTATTTCAAGAGATATTTCTACAGATATTTCAAAAAATAAAATACCTTTTAACCAATTTAAAAACGATTTAGCCTTTATGGTTAAAAACAATCTTGATAAAAAAGATTTTGAAAAATTCTTCGAAGTTATTGAAAGACAAAATAAATTAACTATCAAGTTAACCCAGTCTATTGACAAACATTCAATTCTTTTAGAAAACTCTTTAAAAAACAACCAATTTGTTGAAGAAGTCGCCAAAAAGGCAAATATTGAGGGCACTCTTAAGGAAACCAACATTAAGATCACTAATATACATGATCAGTTAAAACAACTAATAGGATGACCTCGATACCCGAGCTCAATAAATCAATCACCTCGATACCCGAGATAAATAGATCAATCAATCTCCTTAATGAAAAAATTGATGGGCTGATTATAAACATGGACTTAACATTCAATAAATACGTAACCATTACCCAGTTGGAAGTAGCATCTGCAAAAATTATTGCAGACATTACTAAAGAGTTATCTGAAAAGATTGACTCTTGCCCATGTAATAAAGACATACTTGAGCACATCAAGAATATCTCCATCATAGAACAAAAAACCAAGCCTGGAAAATATTCAGGTCTTAAGAAATACTCACCTCCCAATCCTAGTGTTGGAAACCCTGACTTAGGAAGCTCAAAAGATTCCCAGAAAATTAACATTTTCAAGAAAGAATAAAAATGAAAGAAACAATCTCTGAACGTCTCGAGAAATATTTCTTTAACCTTCAATATGAAGATTATGATAAAACTGACCAAAAGCTTATTCAGCTTTTATCTTTAGAAACTGAAGAATGTGAAGAATTGTATCAAAAAGAACCCAAACTTTTTGATCAATATTTTAGAATGACTAAAATAAATGAACCCGATACTGAATCAGAACAAGAAGATAATTTTAAAACAAATACAAAGACTGTTAAGTTCGAATATTCAGATATGGAAGATGATGAAGCAGAATCTTCTTATACAGCCACAAGAAGAGGCAATAAAAAGAAATACGAGTTCAAAATGCCTGTCCACAATGGAATTCCAAATAGTGGCCAAGGACCCAATACGATCAATGTACTCAATATTGATTGTATCCAAGATTTAAAACTCAGAGAAAGAGTTGTAGAAAAATGGGTTACTGAGATTTCACTAATCTTACAAACAAATCCAGATGAATTTGAAAAAGCAAAAAATGTTCTACTACTTTTAGAACACAAAACTGATGGAATCGTGCAGAAATTCCTAAGAAACAATAATTGGAATGAAGAACTACATGGCTCAGATCTTTTTGATAATCTCATAAATGTCATATACACTACTTTCTTAGGTCTTGATTATATTTCTAATAAAGACTTCACCATTAATAAGAAGGTTGACATAGCAAGAGTTTCAATGACTAAACTCCAATTACATGATATTAGTCTTCTCGACAAATACACATGTATGTATGAATCATATTTGTATGATATTCCACAGAGAAGTGAATATGCGCAATGGATATCTGCTTATCTCATGAAAATTCCAATTATTGGAGAAACCTGTACAGACAGATGGAAAAAAGAAGCTACTGGAGAAATCCAGCAAACCAGTCTTTCTTACGCAACAAAAATTGCAAAAGAAGAAATTGATAGAATCTGTCAAGACAGATATAAACAACAAAAGCTTAAAACTATAAGCAAAGATTGTTGTAGCATTCTCTCTGATTTCAAAAACTTTGATATTGGAAAGAAAAATTATACTAAGAAAAAGCATAAAAACAAAAAGAAATACAAATCTTTTTGGAAAAAGAAAAGAAGAAAATTTTCACCAGGAAAATACTTCAAGAAACCATCAAAAGAAACACCTAAGAAAACTACTTCTTGTCCGCAAGGAAAGAAAAAATGTAGGTGTTGGATCTGCAATGAAGAAGGACACTACGCAAACGAATGTCCAAATAGAAAAAAATACCCTGACAAAGTCAAGGTTTTACAAACCGCTAACAATGGAGGCTATGAAGCTCTTGAAGAAGAGTATGATGGTACGCAACATGTTTTTATATATCATGTTGAAACAGAATCTTCATCAGACACTGAAGAATACGAATCAACAACGGATGACTCAGACTAGTCCCATACATACCTCGCTTTTCAGGGAGGAGGAGATTAACCATTTTTGCGTAAACCTCCAGAAGATTGATGATTCCCTTATCATGAATCTTACTAATCCAAACTCTATTTATGTTTCTGCCTTCCTTAACTTTAAAGGATATAAAAAATTTAGAGTACATTGTTTTGTAGACACAGGTGCATCTTTATGTCTTGCAAGCAAATTCATCATTCCGGATGAACTCTGGGAAAACGCTCCCAAAGAAATTAGTGCCACTATTGCAAATGGTGAAACCATAAAAATTAATAAAGTTTGTAGAAATATTAATCTCGAACTTTCAGGAGAACATTTCAATGTTCCCACTATTTACCAACAAAATTCAGGAATTGATATCATAATTGGTAACAACTTCTGTCAAGTCTATGGACCATTCATACAATGGATAGATAGAATTGCCTTTCATCTTAATAATGATATGGTAATTATAAAAAAGGTTACAGAGGCCTATAGCAAAGGAAAACCAGGTTTTCTTGAAACTCAAGAAAAAGGTTCTAAAGAAAAACAAATTCCAGGTACTAATATAACTCATGAAGAGATTAATAAAGAAAGGATTATTTCTATTCAAACTACCAGGTTCAAACAGATTGAAGATCTTCTTGAAAAAGTTTGTTCTGAAAATCCTATTGATCCAAATAAAACCAAAGGATGGATGAAAGCTTCAATCAAGCTTATTGATCCCAAAACGGTTATTAGAGAAAAACCTATGGTTTACTCTCTACAAGATAGAGAAGAATTTTCCAAACAAATCAAAGAATTACTTGATATGAGACTAATTATAGAATCAAAATCCCCTCATATGTCTCCTGCCTTTCTTGTCAATAAAGAAGCAGAGAAAAGAAGAGGAAAGAAGCGAATGGTTGTTAACTACAAAGCAATCAATGATGCAACTATTGGAGACTCACATAATCTCCCCAATATGCACGAACTCTTGACTCTTCTACGAGGAAAAAACATTTATTCAAGTTTCGACTGCAAGTCAGGTTTCTGGCAAGTTCTACTTGATGAAGAATCGCAGCTTCTCACTGCCTTCACATGTCCTGATGGACTCTTTCAATGGAAAGTACTACCCTTTGGGCTTAAACAAGCTCCTAGTATTTTTCAAAGACACATGCAGAATGCTCTTCGAGGCCTTGAAGGTTTCTGCACTGTATACGTTGATGACATCATGATCTTCAGCAAAAATGAACAAGAACACTATGTTCATGTCACACAGGTTCTCAGAACTATTTTAAAATATGGTATAATACTTTCAAAAAAGAAAGCTCATCTTTTCAAAACAAAAATCAATTTTTTAGGTTTAGAAATAAATGAAGGTACCCATTGTCCTCAAAAACATATTCTTGAACATTTACATGACTTTCCAAATGTTTTAGAAGACAAAAAGCAACTACAAAGATTTCTTGGTGTTTTAACTTATGCTGAAACATATATTGAAAAACTTGCAGCCATGAGAAAACCTTTACAGGCAAAATTAAAAAAAGATGTCATTTGGAATTGGTCAAATGCTGATACAGACTACATCAAAAAGATAAAGAAAGTTTTAATCAATTTTCCAAAACTTTATCTTCCAAACATTGAAGACAGTTTAATTATTGAAACTGATGCTTCTGATGAATTTTGGGGAGGTGTTTTAAAAGCTAAAAACCCCAAAAACGAAGAACAAATTTGCAGGTACACCTCTGGCAGTTTCAAAGCAGCTGAGAAAAACTACCATAGCAATGAAAAAGAATTACTCGCTGTAAAAAGAGTTATTACAAAATTCTCTGTATATTTAACACCAGTAAATTTCCTGGTTCGTACAGATAATAAAAATTTTACTTATTTCCTCCGAACTAAGATTGCAGGAGATAACAAATTAGGCCGGCTAATACGTTGGCAAGAGTGGTTTTCACGATATACTTTCACTGTTGAACATCTCGCAGGAAACAAAAACGTACTGGCAGACTGCCTCACCCGTGACTTCAGGTATACCTTACATCATCCATGATCTCACTCGCTCCTCTCGAGCCCTATAAAAGGATATGATCCTCAAGACATATTTCCTCACAAAAACTTCACCTACAAAAAAGAGAGGGGGAGATTAGAGAAAAAAGTAAACAAAATTTGAGTTTACAAAAATGGAAGACCTCAACACTTTGAGGATGAAGAAACAAATGCTCCTCATAGAGCTATCTGCAATTGAGCAGAAAATCAACTTGTATGAACAAGTAACAACGGTCACCAATGTACCGGAAAGCGAAAGCTCAAAAACAAAGGCTATTCCAGTGCAAACGGCACCTGGTAAAGAATCAACAAATCCGTTGAAAGCTGATGCTTTGCTAAAAAGCATAATAAAGGAGACAGCTACTCCTCTTCCTGATGGAAAAACTAGCTTGTTGGTTGATACCAATCCTTGTACTGAAGGAATCAGTAAAATGACAACCTTGTCACCCATTAACAAATCTGTGCAGGAGTTTACACCAGATTACAAAAAAGCTCTTAACAAAGAAGCTGAAAGATTTTATGTAATCTACAAAGGACCTCATGCCGGTGTTCATACTGACTGGGGAATTACAGAAACATTCTGTAAAGTTGATAAAGTTACTTGCAAAAAATTCAGAAATGAAGCATCTGCAAGATTAAGCCTTGCCACTTATCAAGACGATACAAGCAAGACTAACCAACCACTTCTTCGACCAAAAATTCATAAAGTCAAAGAAGCTCACAGAGACCAAAGGTTTGACGTTCCAAATAACGCTCAACAAATGGTTAACTATCCTGAAATCTCTTTCGAAGACTTCAGAACAATCTGGAAGAAAGCAAGAGCTGCATGCCCAGAAGACCTTGTTCATGAAAAGTTTTTCACTACGGACAAGAAAACAAAAAGTCTGTTCAACTTCCTCGAAGGATCAGATGCAAAATTAGTCTACCAAGCCTTTCAAGCTGGACTAATCGACAATATCTACCCAAGTTGCAACCTTCAAGAACTCATTTTCTTCCCAAGCAACATGGTAGAATCCATTAAAAACTTTCGAAAGAAAGTACTTAAAGCAAAAGATAATCCGATCTACATCAGATGCATCTCTTCACTCCCAGAATGGATTCAAGAATCAACTCTTTCTCCATACCACTTTCTGGAAATTGGTCTTTCTAAAACCAATAGAGATATTGAACAATCTCAACCAATGGAAGACAAAGATCTACCTTTTACAGAGATTCTTCATCCCAATCGCATCAATGGTTTAAGAAGAATATCAGAAAAAATCATCGAGATTATCTCTGGTTCAAAAAAGAAGATTAATTATACCGACTCGCATTGTATAATTACAAGCTGGAGTTACAACAACACCAGCCAAGAAGATCTTCGTCAAGCCTCCAAGTTTGGCGAAAAATTCATGAACAATAGCATGGAAGTATCCAATGCTACACGCCAACACTTCTGCCGACATGCAGAACAACTTTTTGAAGAACATCTTTGTCACTTTTGCGAAAGCAAAGATTCGGAGACAATGGAGGGACCCCCCTCTGAAGATGACAAATCATCATCATCTTAAAGAAAGATGCTTCACGTGTCAAATGGCCCCAGCCACTCGAAATAATAATGCCCTTCTTCATTATTAGAAGCTTTCTAGCTGTCCACAATAATGTAATCTTTAGTGGATAAAAACGTCATGCCTGACATATTAGGCAAGGATCAGACCCTCTCAATGTATCTATAAATTGAGAGTTATGTTTTGTTTTAGGGAGATCGCAAGAACGAGTGCAAGAAAAAACACTCTCTATCTAAAAATTTTCAGTTCAATGTCTAGTGAGTAATTCCTCCCTTAGAAGGGGAAAAATGTAAAATATTGTAAGAGTCTTCCCTTTTTGGGAACTCTGTTATCAATAAATCTTTGTTTTGTTATTTTTGAGTGTTCATACAATTTAGAGTGATGAAACTTGTAAGTGACAGAGTGTCAGGTCGACGATGATTAACAGTACCACAGGCACCATGCCAACAGGGAAAGCAACCACACAGACCAATGAACGACACAGGCTGGCTTGAATAGTTTCTATCTATGTAAGTATAACACTCACTACATCACAATTACACATTTATTGATACAAGAGTCTTCTTTTCACAATTTTTATATTTATTCCCTTCTTTGTTAAAACATAAATTCCGTACACATCCACACACCCAAACTGGTATCAGAGCCTTGATAAATATGGCATTACATTATAATAAAACACTTTACAGAGTAAAGTTTGAACATATTCATAATAAAGAGATTGAAATCTCTCAACATAAAGAAATACTTTTCAATAATAAAAAAGACTTGGTGCATATAGATTTCAGAATTCTACAAGCACAAAATAAACATACTCACGAATATATACCAAACTTGGTTAATATACGTATGTATCTCCTGCATAAGCAAAAAGTACATCAAGAACATCTTGATAGAAATAAAAAATTAGTTTCAAAACTCAGAAAGTTTATTTTAACCTGTTAGCTTTTCTTAAAATGAATAATGAAATTTTCAACAACACTGAAGAAAATAATTCAGAAGAAAAACAAATCTTAACTTATGTTGAAGATGAAGACGGCTTTCATGCAAATCTTTTAATAAAACAAGACCTTCTCTCTAGAGTTAAGAAAATTGATTTAAAAATAAAGAAAGAAAACATTTTCAAAAATGTTCCTTCTAAACTTAGTATTCTAAATCCCCTTAAAAGGAAAAATGAAATTTTCTACTTTGTTAGTACTAAAGAAATGTCCGTAGACATAAAAGATACAATAGGAGCTGTCTTTCTACCCCTTTTAACTAAGGAGCAAATACATAATAACTTAAAAAGTATTCCAGTTGAGATTAGATCAAAAATTAGAATGGTCCATATCGGAGCTGTAAAAATTTTGTTAAAATCCCAATTCCAAGCAGGAATAAATTCTCCCATAAAAATGGCCTTAATTGACAACAGAATTACTGACAGACAGGACTGCATCTTAGGTGCTGCAAAGGGAAACCTTGCTTACCAAAAGTTTATGTTTTCAGTCTATCCAAAGTTTGCTCTGGATTTAAAATCTGCAAATATAGATAAAACCTTATCTTTTATACATCACTTTGAAAGAAGTGACCTAATGAGTCCAGGTGATAAACCTTTCACCATAACATATCTCATAGGATATGCCCTGACCAACAGTCACCATAGCATAGACTATAAGAAAGACGAGTACATCGAACTTGATGATGTCTTTTCAGAAATAGGCCATGTCAAAGATAAACA